>NW_015505696.1:805665-813165 GCF_001515645.1 Sinocyclocheilus grahami
TGTATGTATATATATATATATATATATATATATATATATTATTTTTTCCTAAATATTAAAAAAAAAAAAATTCTTAACAAAAACACAAATTTTCAACAGTCTAGAAATTTTGCAGCTATGATTTAATTATAATTTAATTAAAGTTTAATCTTCGTAAGTCTTGAACTCTCTCACACTGACCCCATCTTTATTGTCTCAGCCCTGATGTTACTGCATAATGCTGTTCCTGTTCAGAGCTCAAGGCTTTCTTTACTCTCTGTAAAAATGGCTGTGCATTGAAAGTGTGCTGTGCTTCATGGTGTGATGTAAACTCATGCATGTAGAATGACCGCAGCCCTGATTAACTGTAGCTCATAGATCACATATATTTAATAGATCTAGAGGAATATGTCTGGCTCGAGGCGCAGGATGCTTTGAAAGGAGGAACGCTATTTTCCTAATGAATGACTTCACTCTCTCTCCATCTCCACGTCTATCTGTCTCTATCTCTGGTTTCCAGCTCAGACTGTGTCATTAGCAGCTAGCCTGGGGCCTGGCCGGCCTCTAATGATTATAATTAGCATTATTAGAGTCGACTCTAGAGGTGCCTGTGCGGGCCAGACGCAGAGCCGGGCTTGTGCTGGTCCACTGGGCTGGGAGCTGCTGGTCTCGGGCTGTAGGGATGCTTCTCTTCAGGACACACACACACACTCAGCTCCTGTCAGCTCTGTTTTAGCCATGTGTCACATCTGCACATGTACGCTGGAACTTATTCTTTTAATTGACTTTCTGATTGATTGATTTATTACCCTCATACCACCTTTTCTATGTGTCTTCTGTGATCCATTGTGTGCAATATATATATATAATGCATTATATATAATGAAGGTAGATTAACATCTGCATCCTAACTCAAGCGACTACTGTCAACTCAATTTCTGAGAGACAGAACAATTTAATATTAATGATATTGCAGCCTGCACTGCAAACTGTGCTGAAGATAGAAGTTTGCATTTTGATGCAATCATTTTGCCCTTTAATTTTGACTCCTTTAATCAGACCCCCTGCTGTATATGTATGTATAAATGCTGGTATCAGTATCAGGCCTTTAAAATCCCCTCTTGGTCGCTTGCTAATTTACATTCTATAACACTGATGTATGTTTTGAAGGCTTTATCTACACCGAGTGATTCTGTTGTCTTTTTTGATGCCTTGTAAACCCGTTTCCCAGCATTCTTAGGTTGTGACAGCGGTGGCCTGGTTTAACAGATCGAGTCCTGTCGCACTCTTCCCGGTGTGTGTAGTTTTCCTTTCCGTTCCAGTACACGTGTGACTGTATAATGAGTAATGCTGCCATTTAATTAGCGTGTAGCTGTCGTCTCGACTCTGGTGCCTGTGTTGTGACGGGACCACCGTCGACCCGCCCTGATTCATCAAGTTCTGCAGCCGCTCTGAATCACAACAACAAACAGAGCCAGAGCTGTCAGCGTCAATCTGAGCCCAGCGCTTCAGCACAACCACGGCAGAAAGGGTTAATCGGACTCCAAATGAATGCAGAACTTTCATTCTCACGGTGAAAGATTGTTCATATGTTTGGAACCAGTGAAGCTCTCAGTGATCGATCTGCAGTATATATCTGTCTATCTTTTAAACAGTCCACTTAATATCAAAATTACTTGAATTGTTAAAAGTATTTACATTTTACTTTTTGATAATGCAGGTTTTTTTTCACACACACACACACACACACACACACACACATAGGTATTCAATGCACAGTATATATATATATATATATATATATAACACACACACATATATATTTATGTATGGATGCATGTATGTATATGTGGTCAAATATAGATTTGTTCTCTGTTTTTGAGAGAAGACAAGGTATTTATAATTGTCTTTGTCCTCTCCAGCATGTAGAATAGAGCAGCAGTGTGTGTCTTTGTCCATGTGAAACAAAGCAGATGCGGCGTTACCCGAGACTGACAGCAGACCTAAACATCATTCGTTCAACATCAGCATCTCACTGCTCTCTGAGTATCTCCATGACAACCAGCCATGCCAACCGCCTCTGTTGACACGACTGCATAAATTCACAGTGGATTATGAGTTCTTCCGGCTATTGACAGCCGTGTTTTATCCGCGCCTAATCACACGCCGTCAGAAACGTGAAGCGCCGGGCGGATTTCTCCGTTCAGAGCTGAATTATTTCAGGAGGAAACTGATCCTGCCGTCAGACCGCTGACACGGATATGCGTGTGATCTCATGCACTTCTTACTCCAGTCCACAGGCACATGTAGAGGAAATACATAGTTAATATGAATAATATTGCTCTAATGAAACGAAAGCAGTCTTTGCAGTCATATCTTGGCCTCATTTTAAAATGATTATAACGGAATTTTTACGCCATAATATATAGTGGGATCTAATAATTCTGATAGTTGCTATGAGATTTATACTATAATATAGTACAGTGCCTTTTATAAGGACATTTATGTGTATGTATGTATGTATATGTGCAATATATATATATATATATATATATATATATATATATATATATATATATATACAGTAAAAATAATAAAATTACAAATTAAAAAGGTATGTATACATTTCTAAATACAGCATATAAATATATACTAAATGATATATATATATATGTATATGTATAAAAATAAAAGTTTTATATAAATATATAATATTATACTAACATTTTAATTTGTTTTATTAATTTTTTATTTAGCAAGCTGTACCGCAATTAGACAGACTGCACATTAAAAGCGCTGTCCTTTTTTTTTTTTAAGCATCCTGCCATAAATGTTGTTTTTATGACACAATATTAAGTTAAAAATAGTCCCGCTTAAAAAAAGCAAAATACTGCATTTTGTTCTTTTCTTTTGAGTTCCAACTAAACATTTTTTAGTCAACTAATTGTTTAGACAACTTTTTATTTGTCGAGTTTTAAGAAACGGTAAGCTGTAAGTGTCAATCCTGCTGTAGTCTGTGCAGCTTCTGGTCATTAAAACAGCCTGTTTCACTTTGAGGGTTGAAAATTGTCAGGAAAAACTGTAGCATGTCTGTTTTTGAGTAACATTTTAAATGCTACAAACAGTCTCCTGATTGAACAGATTTAAGGAGGTGTCTGATGGTCTCCTCTGGTCCTGTTGGACACCATCCAGTCACAAACTCCCATCTGCGTCTTGTGCTTGTTCAATTAAGATGGGTTCAGCCGGAGCGATCGCTGCCTCCTTTTATAGAAGTTCAGTTAATATTTCAGTATCTGTGGGAGAGTGGCATGAAGCAGAAGCACTTGATGTTTGGCTAATGGGAAATACAGAGGACTCTGAGTCCTAAACAGTGCACGGTGAAAAAGAAGAAAAATACAAGGCTTTCGGAGAGGAGCCACCTTGAGAAAAGGTACATAAATCCTGCATGCACCTTTCCTCCAATAACACGGTTTCTCGGAAATTAAACGTATCGTCTTCGATAAACAAACCAACGGAGAGAAAATCCATTGTCTGGTCAGCCTGGGGCCTCTGGTTTTATTAAATATTGATTTGATTTGTAAAAGGCCACACGCTGTGGGGTTGAGCAAATGTCATGAACTCCTGTTTGTTTTGTTGCGCTTCTAACAATCTGTTGAATCGAGCGGCTGATGTTTGGGGTTAGTGGCTCAAGTTAAAAGCAGCCAATCTTCTTGACCTTCTGAATGCTGATCTGGCAGAGTAAGCCTGATTTTGCTATTTGCAAATATTATTCCTGTTGTGCGTGTGGGATGTAACTTGCAACAGCTGACAAGACAAGCGCAGGCTGAGTAAATCTTCAGTAATGTCAAGTAAATGTCTAGATGGAGATGCCAACCCTGAAACAACTTACAGAACTACCACATTTTGCAATAAGTTTGATTGCATCATATAATAATAGCTGTTAATAGTGTTCATCATCTGTTTTATTACGTCTTAAATTGATTTTTCCGTACATTTCTGCCATATGTACATTAACTGACAGTCACCACTGATAAGATACCACTAAAAATATTGTAGAAACTTAATTTGCTGTAAAGTTGCTTTGCAATGATTTGTATCGTGAAAAGCGCTGTACAAATAAACTTGACTTGACTAGATGTTTGCGCTCAGTGGAAAAAAATCACTTGATCTCATATCTTAATGAAGGAATTATAGTTAATAGTTTCATGTTGTGAACCGATTTTAGTTGCTCGTTCCCTCATAAAGGAAGTTTTCAGTCTTATACCTTATCTGATTTTCTAACACTTTTTTTTGCTTCAAATCAAGTGTTATAATGTGATTCCAGGCTTGTATAATTTTTAAAAAAAAGGCTTGCTAAAGAGACAATGAAAACAAGGATAAGGATGTCTTTTCTCCGAAGTGCTATTTTATTTTATTTTATTTTATTTTATTTTATTTTATTTTATTTTATTTTATTTTATTTTATTTTATTTTATTTTATTTTATTTTATTTGCATTTTCTTTAAAAAATATATATAAAATTGGTTATTATTTGTTTTTGTTTAATTTTTTTTTCATTTAATTAATTTCATTAGAAGCCTAGAATCTGACACTTTTTCCTCAAAATATATAAAAATTGAATTTATTTTATTTCAGGCCACATTTGTTTGTTACATCATAAAGAAAGTATTCAGTCTTATAGCTTTTTTTTTTTATCTGATTTGCAAACACTTTTTCTTAATTTTTCAAATGAAGTGTTATAATCTTGTGATTGATCTCAGAGCTAGTTGGTTGTGAATGTAGTGAAAATGAATGGGGAAATGATTCCAGGCTTGATTGAGGAATGAGAAACCAGGCTTGTTAAAGAGAAAAGGATGCTAACAAGGATAGGGATGTCTTTTTCTCCAAGGCACTAAGCTATCTGCTCCACGCTGCCCTGCTGGAGGAATCACGCAGCTCCGAATCCAGAAAATATTAGCAGGAATCAATTAGCCTGCCATTATGGAGTAAAGTGGCCTTCAGTGGGTCGTGTAATTATGACCCCGAGCCAAGCCTCTTCTGAGCGTGCAGGACCCTTTACCTCATTCTGCTTAATCGTATTTATTTAAGAGAATCCATTCAGTGGTTTTAATTATGTGCTCTCATTTACGAGAGAGATAAATAAATCATCATTTGTCTCGGTGAGACGTGGTCTTGTAGGATATTCCCGTGTGTGGTTTATAAGTGCAGTTTTGACTCTTTAGCCAAGTGTAAATTGGGAATAAATGCATAGAGAAATGTTATTTCAGGTTTAATTATTCGGCAGAAAAGAAATAAAGGAAATAAATAGGAAATCTATAGAAAATTGAACTAATTTAGAACAGTATATTTGGACCTACACCTCAATTATTAAACTTCAACACGTAACTTGTCCCACACTATTTTCTTCAAATCACACGACTCGTTAAGCAGAGTTGGTATTTTTCTATGTGATCTGATTTAATTTGGCAAATTATTTTATTATTTTACTAAATGTGTTTTTAATTATTTATTTTGTTTTATTTTATTTTATATTATTTATTTAATAAATAAAATTGTTTTTATTTGTTACCAATTTTACATGTTTTAAAGAAAATGTGTCATATTCTAGGTTTCTAATAAAATAAAATTAAATAATAAAAAAATAAAATTAAATAATAAAAAAATGTACCTTTTTTTCAAGAAAATGTCTCAGACTCTAAGGTTTAATTTAATTTAGGAATTAAAAATGCATTTTTATTTTATTTTGTTTTGTTTTATTATTTTACTAAATGTGTTTTTATTTATTTCTTTTGTTTTATTTGATTTGCTATTATTTATTTATCTATTTTGTTTTATTTTAATAGAAACCTACAGTCTGACACATTGTCTTCAGAACATTCAGAACCGATTTAAAAAATGTTTAAAGAAAAATGTTTTTATATTTTATTTTGATTTGATTTTATGACAAGAGACTTAACATGTGCTTGTTATATGCTTGTTTTTATTCATTGCAGGATAATTTCACATGTCCAACCTGCAGTGTCTCCACACCTGAACACATAGAAAATGACAGCGTTTGATTGGTGGGATGGATGCGTATCCAGTTTGTGCAGATGCTGTATGAAGAGCAGCTGTGCTCTCGTCGTTTGGTCTTTTGCTCTGTGTAACAATCAGCTGTCAATGATGAGGGATGACAGTCGAGCCCAAATGGCGGGATCCTGACAGATGCTCCAGCCGTGTGTTTTCTGGGTGAAACTGCGTCAGCAGCAGCAGGAAGTCTCCGTTTGTGGCGAGCACGTGTGAAACTATAGACAGGATCAGGTTCTTGCCAGATCACCGCAGTCCGTTATCTTAGAGCACGCTTGTAAACCTGACTTTTGATTTTATAGTGCTTGAAGCATTGCTCAATATGACCTCATGAATCCGCTACGGCTCTCCATAAAGGCTCTCACGCTTGTATGTTCAGATTATTTGTTTTCTTTCTGTTAACTTTTGATCCCGTGCCGTTTGTATTCTTTCAAACGAGTGTATCGTATTGCGTTTGGCTCGGGGGGTTTCGCTCTGTGTCCGTCAGCTTTTGGTTTTAACAGACTGATGGTGGAGATTCATCCAGCCAAGTCAAATAAACACCCGCCAATGTGAAACCGGCTCTTGGCAGAGGGGAGCCTCGTCGTTTCGTGAACGGGGGATTTTTATGTTCCATTTTCACTTGACAGTCTAGACATTTTATAACGTTGGGAGGAATTCTGTTGGCCTTGAGTTTCTGTCAAGACTCCTTTGTGCTCACAGTCTAGGTTTTTACTTCTAAACGTGCTGTAAAACATGTGCTAAACTTGTGTGATGGGTGCGTTTGAGTCCTTATTCTCTGGTTTTTGGATATTGTGATACAAGTCAGAGTGTCTCATTGAAATGGGATCCTAAATATGGCGTTTATGAGTTGTTAACTACAGGCAAACCGCGTAATGTTCTGCTTTGTGTTTTTCAGTAATCGAGTGAAATTACAGGAGGCGTATCAAATAAGAAACACCTGCTTTGTGGCGTTTTATTGGATTGCTTTTTAGTGCTCGTGCTCTAAAATTGATCAGACTTACAGTTTTCAGCTGCTGGATGATAAAACAGACTTGCATAAAAACATACATTACCTTGGCAATAGTTTTTATAAAGGGGTCACGTGTGTGTTGTTATTTTCTGTTAGGGTTAGGGATTTAAATTTTTTTATTTAACATTTTATTTTATGATTTATTTATGAATCACTCTTCAAATCACACACAGTTCAGTACAGTTGTTCTGTTATTTTTCTATGCGATCTGACCTCATTTGTCTAATTATCTATTTTATTTTACTTTGTTTATTTGATTTTATTTCATTTTAATAGAAGAGTCTAACACAATT
This sequence comes from Sinocyclocheilus grahami, assembly GCF_001515645.1. Lineage (NCBI taxonomy): Eukaryota > Metazoa > Chordata > Actinopteri > Cypriniformes > Cyprinidae > Sinocyclocheilus > Sinocyclocheilus grahami. Next base: position 813,016 of record NW_015505696.1, read on the forward strand.
TTTTTATAAGATATATAAAAAACAATTTTATTTTATTTGTTGAGGAAAGTTATTTTGTTTTTATATGCAGTCTGACATCATTTGGCAAATTATTAAATGTTTTATTATTTCATTTATTTTAATAGAAGCCTGAAGTCTGACACAATTTCT
>NW_015505696.1:815025-894059 GCF_001515645.1 Sinocyclocheilus grahami
CATGTGTGTGTGTGTGTGTGTGTGTGTGTGTGTGTGTGTATGTGGTCCAGCGTGTGTATGTGTGTGTGTGTGTGTGTGTGAGTGAGTGAGTCTGATGTAAAATCAAAGCACTCAGGCCCTCTAGTGTCAGAGCCGGAGAGCACAGGGATGCTGAGATTTACAGCCACAGAGCATCAGCGCTGAGTGGGAAGCTCATGATATGAATTAGATGAAGTTTTATTATATCATCATAAAACTTGGCAAAGTCAACTGCAGCCTTAAATGTTTTTTTGTTTCGGCCTCAAAGACAATTCATCAGAAAGAGCTGATTCTCTGTGGATCGATGAGGCCGGACCCGTCGTGCCAGACTCAGTATATTCAAAGCCTCTGCCGTCACACGGTGCATCCTGGGATATCGAGCTGTTTGAATAACCTTTCCGTGCTTGTTTCGTTCCAGTGTTGAGTATCCGTGGCGCCCAGGAGGAGGAGTCTCCCGATGCCCAGCTGATGCGATTGGACAACATGCTGCTGGCGGAGGGCGTGTCCGGGCCGGAGAAAGGGGGCGGGTCTGCGGCGGCTGCGGCGGCGGCGGCGGCATCGGCTGGAGTCGGAGCCGATAACTCCACCGAACACTCCGATTACAGAGCCAAACTCACCCAGATCCGCCAGATCTACCACACCGAGCTGGAGAAGTACGAACAGGTCAGAAAACCTGCAGAATATGTGCAGCGGCCAATATTTGGCAGCCAGTTTACCATACTGAACATGGCGATAAGTTTATATAAGCAAAAATGCGAAAGAAAGATATTGACAGACAGATTCTGAAAGCTTCTAGCACTTTTACAGGGGATGCTGCTTAAAGTACTAATAATATTAGTGTAAACTATGCTTGAATAACTATGCTATTAATAATTTTGAATTTTATTTTATATCATATATTCTTATAATATTATAGTATATAGATATTATATAAGATAGTTATATAAATATCATTATTTATAATAATATTGAACTGAATTTAAACAATCGAACTGAATAATGACACTATTATCTTCTGCTTTTAACTATTTAGTATCCTTGAGATAATATAATAATGTTTAATAATATTTTGAATAATTTTTATTTTTATATTTTCTGTTTTCTTTTTAATTTAAATTAAAGTTTGAGTAATTTATTATTATTTTTTTTCATTTTTAATAGTTTTTTTATTTGTCTATATGGTTTTTATTTTGTTTTATTTTTAGTTATTTTAGGAGATCAAGTTAAACTAAATTAAAATTAGAAAAAATTATTTTTATTATTTTTTTTAGATTTCAATTAGCATTTATTTTCTTTCAAGTAAGCAACATTTTTGAATGGTTTTAATTTTAGTTTTAGTTAACTATAATAACCCTGCTATTTACAATCTAAATTAAATCTGAATCATAAATTGATCAATTTTACATTTTCTTTTGCTTGAACAACTATGCTATTAATCTGAATTTGTGAGGATTTCACTATTATATTAAGCATCTTAAAACTTTGACATACTCAAAACCAGACAGATTTTTTGACTGATGGAAATCATTTTTATTTTATTTGGAATAACATGCATTGAAGAATCGTTTGAAGTAACACCAGCAACGTTTGCTTAAGTCAACACTTCAATTTTGATTTCATGTTGACTGTAATATCTCATAATTTAGATTAGTGCAACATCTGTTTGACTGCCGTTGTTATACTTTAATGTAGTGTGTGTGTGTGGCTCAGCATTTTTTTAAAGAAAATGACTGATGGTTTCTCTAGATAAGAGCCTTATTCCTCGGCTGGGTTCGTGTAGAGCTCTTTGAAGCTGCACTGAAACTGCAATTTGACCTTCAGCCCGTTGGTTCCCATTGAAGTCCATTATATGGAGAAAAATCCTGGAATGCTTTCCTCAAAAACCTTCATTTCTCTGCGACTGAAGACAGAAAGACATGAAGATCTTGGATGACATGGGGGCGAGTAAATTATCAGGACATTTTTATTCTGGAAGTGAACTACTGCTTTAAATGCGCTTTACAAATAAAAATGTGCTCACATACTTCTCTCATTCGGCATGAATACAAATGTGCATAAGTTGCAGCACGTTTCAGGTGATTAAAAAAAAACTTACCACGACTTCTATTTTGGGAAATCTGGTACTCAGTGGCTTGAAATTAAACTTTTTATTTGTTTGTTTGTTTTTTTAATTATTAAAAATCTTAAGGGAATTCTTGAAGGAAATGTATTACTTAATTAATTGCATTATATAAGTCGATTTGGAATATGAGTTGCAGCATGTTTTTAAATGATTAAAAAAGTGATTCTGAAAATATGGTAATCCAAGGGCTTGATTTAAATATTTCGGTTTGAAATCTTTTTTTGTTGTTGTTGAAAATATCATACGGAAATGCATTATTTAACTAATTGATTGCATTATATAAGTCACTTTGGAATGTAAGTCAGAGCATGTTTTTAAATGATTAAAAAACATGACTTATAATTGGAAAATACGGTAGTCCAAGGGCTTACTGTTTGGAATCTTTTTTTAAATGATTAAAATTCAGAAGGAAATTCTGTATTTCAAGCGTGTGTGAATGTGGTTTGTATGTAAATGACTGGTGCTGAGATCAGGCTGCTGTAGGTTCTTAAATACTCAGGACTTGACTGGACATCAGCATCGTGATGAGCATCATTCATGTTTAAGTGCGAGTATCAGTGCCTGCCATACTGGCTCTCAGTGCGGTCAGACAGTAGATCCATCGCTGATGATAAACCGTACGGACAGAGGAGAGGTGATGTACTGAAATGCATTCTGGGACAGGGCCAGGTGTCCTCTGTTTGTTTGTTCACAAAGGACATTCATAGCTGTCATAGAGGACCGCAAACACACACACACACACACACACAGACGGACCACCCGGCACAAGAGCGAAAACACCCTTCATCATCCGCTCTGTAACTGTTGTTGTGGTCTTCCCATGAGTCCTGGTTCTCCTGACGCTCTCTGCTCTCTTACTCATCTGTTTGTGTCGCTCCGTGAGTAATGACAATCTCTTGCCAATGAGGCCATTTCAGAATTAAGGCACAATATTGAAAGTGTAACGACTCCGTCACCCTCATTTTTATGCGTGATTAATGAACTTTATGGAGGAATGAGGGCTCAAGAGATGGATGAGTTTTTATAGATATTACTGCATTACAATACATAGACAGCATTACTTTAATGTAGTGTGTGTGTGTGGCTCAGCATTTTTTTAAAGAAAATGACTGATGGTTTCTCTAGATAAGAGCCTTATTCCTCGGCTGGGTTCGTGTAGAGCTCTTTGAAGCTGCACTGAAACTGCAATTTGACCTTCAGCCCGTTGGTTCCCATTGAAGTCCATTATATGGAGAAAAATCCTGGAATGCTTTCCTCAAAAACCTTCATTTCTCTGCGACTGAAGACAGAAAGACATGAAGATCTTGGATGACATGGGGGCGAGTAAATTATCAGGACATTTTTATTCTGGAAGTGAACTACTGCTTTAAATGCGCTTTACAAATAAAAATGTGCTCACATACTTCTCTCATTCGGCATGAATACAAATGTGCATAAGTTGCAGCACGTTTCAGGTGATTAAAAAAAAACTTACCACGACTTCTATTTTGGGAAATCTGGTACTCAGTGGCTTGAAATTAAACTTTTTATTTGTTTGTTTGTTTTTTTAATTATTAAAAATCTTAAGGGAATTCTTGAAGGAAATGTATTACTTAATTAATTGCATTATATAAGTCGATTTGGAATATGAGTTGCAGCATGTTTTTAAATGATTAAAAAAGTGATTCTGAAAATATGGTAATCCAAGGGCTTGATTTAAATATTTCGGTTTGAAATCTTTTTTTGTTGTTGTTGAAAATATCATACGGAAATGCATTATTTAACTAATTGATTGCATTATATAAGTCACTTTGGAATGTAAGTCAGAGCATGTTTTTAAATGATTAAAAAACATGACTTATAATTGGAAAATACGGTAGTCCAAGGGCTTACTGTTTGGAATCTTTTTTTAAATGATTAAAATTCAGAAGGAAATTCTGTATTTCAAGCGTGTGTGAATGTGGTTTGTATGTAAATGACTGGTGCTGAGATCAGGCTGCTGTAGGTTCTTAAATACTCAGGACTTGACTGGACATCAGCATCGTGATGAGCATCATTCATGTTTAAGTGCGAGTATCAGTGCCTGCCATACTGGCTCTCAGTGCGGTCAGACAGTAGATCCATCGCTGATGATAAACCGTACGGACAGAGGAGAGGTGATGTACTGAAATGCATTCTGGGACAGGGCCAGGTGTCCTCTGTTTGTTTGTTCACAAAGGACATTCATAGCTGTCATAGAGGACCGCAAACACACACACACACACACACAGACGGACCACCCGGCACAAGAGCGAAAACACCCTTCATCATCCGCTCTGTAACTGTTGTTGTGGTCTTCCCATGAGTCCTGGTTCTCCTGACGCTCTCTGCTCTCTTACTCATCTGTTTGTGTCGCTCCGTGAGTAATGACAATCTCTTGCCAATGAGGCCATTTCAGAATTAAGGCACAATATTGAAAGTGTAACGACTCCGTCACCCTCATTTTTATGCGTGATTAATGAACTCTATGGAGGAATGAGGGCTCAAGAGATGGATGAGTTTTTATAGATATTACTGCATTACAATACATAGACAGCATCCACACTGTCATACGTTCACCAGCATACTGTTCATTCAGAATTCATATGTGGACCCGGAATAGCGCTAAATTATTTTTGCTGTTTTTGAGAGATTTTTTTATGGGTGATATTTTATATTATGATTGTTAGTAGTGTTCACAATGAAGCTCCAGTGTATAATTTTAAGTAGCATGGAAACATTTGGTGTACACTACTTTTGGATCAGTATGATTTTTAATGTTTTTATTTTCTCCAATTTTATTTGATCAAAAATACAGACAAAAACAGCAAAATTGTGAAATATTATTACAATTTAAAATAACTGTTTACTATTGACATATATATTAAAATGTAATTTATTTCTGTGATCAAAGCTGTATTTTCAGCATCATTCCTCCAGTCTTCAGTGTCACATGATCTTCAGAAATCATAATAATATGCTGATTTGCTGCTCAAGAAACATTTCTGATTATCATCAATGTTGAAAACAGTTGTGCTGCTTAATGTTTTAGTAAAAACTGTGATACATTTTATTTCTCAGGATTCTTTGGTGAATCGAAAGTTAAAAAGAACAGCATTTATTTGAAATAGAAATCTTCTCTAACATTATAAATGTCTTTACTGTCACTTTTGATCAATTTAATGCACGCTTGCTGAATAAAACTATTAATTTCTACTCAGACTTTTTGAATCATATGTAGAAAAGGTGGATAACTGTTTAGTACTTTTGTAATCAGGCATAGAAAGTTTGAACTCTTTAAAATAATAAGCTTAAGTTAGTCTAGGATTCTGTTTTTAAAACTTTGTTCTGCTTTGACCATTAGAATTAAACAGGCTGTTGTTGTTTCTGTATGTAAATGAGCTCTGTTATGATTGGCTAATTGGCTAGTGACAAAAAGTTACTTAAAACTGAACTGAACTGTTGATATGCAAAGGTGGGTGGCCATATGTTAATGAGCTCACAGTTGTGAAGTAGCTAAAAGTCCTGACTGAACCCTGTTTTCCATGAAATGAGCTCTTGAACCTGTTTCTGTAAGCCGTATCTTGTTATGGTAACATGCATGTGTCTGTGTTTCCCTCTTTCCAGGCGTGTAACGAGTTCACGACCCATGTGATGAACCTGCTGAGAGAGCAGTCTCGCACGCGGCCCATCTCGCCCAAAGAGATCGAGCGCATGGTCAACATCATCCACCGCAAGTTCAGCTCCATCCAGATGCAGCTCAAGCAGAGCACCTGCGAGGCCGTCATGATCCTGCGCTCCCGCTTCCTCGACGCCAGGTCCGTGCATGTTGCATTTGTTTCATGCATTTGAGTGCAAATCCACTCGTAATCAAACCCTGTGCTCTCATTCTTTTCCCCGGAGCAGATCACGCTCAGCGCTAAGCTTCTAACTATCACATCCGTGTCAACAAACGCTCCTGCGCTTTATTTGCACACGTGTGTTTTCCTGTTTCCCTTTAGGGCCGCATCCAAACCCACACACGCTTTGCTATGTTGAGTCCATCCCTTTCTCAGTGTAATCGCTTGTTCTCTTTGAAACGTGCCTGGGATTTGCATACATTTCTGTGCGGATAAATCACACTGGAAGCCTGGAGTCGGAGGCATAACATTTAAATGAGCTTCGTGTCTCCTCGCAGCACTCAGAATCCATTCTCAGTCTCTTTGGAGCATGCTCAGTTCCTCTGATTAATCCTCTCTCCGGCTGAGACCATGCTGTGCTCATTTGCATTTAGTGAAGAGGGGTTTTGGGGAGGAAATCGGCTCACCCTCTGTTCCGGCCCTTCAGTGCTGCATATGTAAAAGCCCCTGAGATGAGCTCCAATCGCACACTCTTAACCCACAGATGAGTGATGCCGAGAGGAGGTTGAATTCATTGGCACCCAAAGCTCAATTTACGCTCGTTTTAAAGCTCTTCTCTTTGAGTATGTGTGGGGTCTGCTTTATTCTTCCTTTCAAGCATTGAAGCATCTGCCTGCTAGATTTGTCTTTGCACACTTACACGAAATAGGCTGCAAAATATGGCATTAATCTATGGAAATAGTTGCTTGTGCTGCTTTAATTTACATGTATTTTATGTATTTCATGTTACAAATTTAGATTGGGATTAATATGTAGTTTAAACTTCAAAATAAAGACAATTAAATTAAATTAATTACAATAATATAATGCAATAAAATAAAATAATAAATGAAATAATAAAATATTATTATACAGATTGAAATAAACAGGTAACCGTGTTGCATATTCAGTTTAAATCAATCTATCACTCAGTATAAAGTAACATTAACGTAAAAGTAAATGAATAGAAAACAAAATGAATTTGAAATAAAATACCATAAAAATTATATCAAATAAATTGAAATAAATAGATAGCAGGGTTGCATATTCCGTTTAAATCAATCTGTTACTCAGTATAAAGTAAAATTAAAGTAGAAGTAAATTGAATTTGATTAAAAATAGAAAAATGAAATTGAATGAAATTAAATGAACTAAATAGGTAACAGTTGCATATTCAGTTTAAATCAGTAGAGAGCTAGTTAGTTGATATATCATTATTGATCAAATTATTGTTTATTTCCAATAAATTAAAGAACAAATATTTGTTTGATCATTTTTCTAACAGTATCTTTGGTAACAGGGTTGAATAGTAGCTTTTACCTTTTATATCTTTTACTTTTCATGCTAGGTTTTATGATTTATTCAACTTTTCAATTTTACTAGTTTATCTAACATTGAAAATTCTCACATTTCATGGTAGCTTTGACCTGCTTTTCAAGCAGGATTTTATGTTTTATCCAGTTTTTTCAATTTTACTAGTTTATCTAAGAATAAATAATCTCTCATTAAATTCCACAACAACAAAAACGTGTGGTCTGTGTCTCTTAAAGTAATGCGTCACCTAAGTGTACATGGCCAGTTGCAGTTACTTACTCTATATTTACCAAAATATTTGATATGAAACATGAAGTATATGCAACAGCACAAGTTCTGGCAAGATGTCCAAATCTGATTTGTTTTGTGTTGCTCTCTCTCTGTCTGCACAGGAGGAAAAGACGAAACTTCAACAAACAGGCCACAGAGATCCTGAACGAATATTTCTACTCTCATCTCAGTAACCCGTATCCCAGCGAGGAGGCCAAAGAAGAGCTGGCCAAGAAGTGTTCGATCACCATGTCGCAGGTACAACACTGAAAACCATCCGCTCATTACCACCACCCGAAATATAGTACCCACAAATCTGCTCTCTCACAGTTCAGGGATAGGAATGGTTCTTTAATATTCAGTATGGCATGTTTAGCATATTTATATACCATGCATTTTCAAAAAAATACCATAGAGTTACAATTGCACGCTTTCCAAAAATGCTGTCCAGGTAGGGAGTTGGCCTGATATTGAGACACATCCGATGTTTGTTTCTACCTGTTTTGCATGTAAAATATATCAGTAATACTCACGTGAGTTCAGCCTCATGCAACTCGAAAACAAAATCATTTGCAGCATGGCAACACATGCCTCTTAGCATTTTTCATCTGCTGCGCTAAATGCATAATGCATTCTAAACTATTTAATAAATTTAGCTGAAATGATTGTATGATGCATTTAGGCCTGGTTTTGAGTCAGACTCGCGGGATGAGTGATGACTGCCGCGCCGTTTGTTATATAGAAACACCTTTAGCCTCTCGCGGGAACGGGAAGCTTAGCCGCAGGATTGATTAGCTTTTCATGGTAATGGTGTTTATCATTAGTGCAGAGCCTCATCCGCTGCTGTATTAGCCGTAATGGGCGTTAGTGTGTGTTGAGTGATTGCTGTCAGTGTATACTGTGATCATAGCTGGCAGCGTGTAAGTGATCATTTATTTTAATGTTAGTGTGTGTGTGTGTGTCCATCATGGTTAGACCTCTGTCCTTGTGGCCATCACAAGTATTGTCGATAGCATCCTTCACTGTCGTGAAGTCTGCCAGCCACTGTTGCATTTTGCTTCAACTGGTCATATGTGCTGTGATCAGAATATGCTATCAGAATAAAACTGAAAATCAAAAATTGAGGCTCTTGAGCACTTTTTCAGTCCAAAATGCACTGAGCATTTTATTTTTGCACAAAGATTGCTAGTATCTTGGCATGTAATCATTTTTTGGATATGCAGCAAATGAATTGCAAGTATTGAGTTTTTACTCTTTTGGAATCTTTTAGCAGTAGTTCAGACTTTTTTAGCAAAGGCTATGTAATGTATTTCATTGTTCTACACTGCACAAAAGTTTCACTCAAAAACCCCATGCAAACGGCAAGTAACACATTCATTAATAAATGTGAAGTTTTCAAGTAGAAAGACTGAAATTGTATTTTCAGTACTCCAATAATTGTTTTTTTAGAACTGAGATTTTTACAGTCACGTTGCTGTAAAGAGTTTTTTATTATTATTTTTATAAAAAAAGATTTGTTGACGGATGGAAAATACTATTTCAGTCTTTCTACTTAAAATTTTCACATGGAAATTTAACATGATCTCACTATGTTGTAGGGAGTTTTCGTTTTGGTTATTTAACGCTTTGTTTGTATTTTTTGTCAAGAAAATATCTGAACTTTTAACACTTAGATTAAATAATGAATCAAGAAGGAGAAAAGATTAAAGAATTAAAAATTGTGAGTGCATTGAACTATAATATTCAATGCATCGTGTGTACAATATACACTACTGTTCAAAGTTTGGGGTCAGTATGATGTTTTTAAAAGAAATGATTACTTTTATTCACCAAGGACATGTTAAATTGATCCAAAGTGACAGTAAAGGTATTTATAATGTTACAAAAGATTTAATTTCAAATAAATGCTGTTCTTTTGAACTTTCCATTCATCAAAGAATCCTGAAAAATCATTAACGTTCCCACAAAAATATGAAGCAGCTCAACTGTTTTCAACATTGATAATAATCAGAAATGTTTGTTGAGCAGCAAATCAGCATATTAGAGTGATTTCTGAAGATCATGTGACACTGAAGACTGGAGTAATGATGCTGAAAATACAGCTGCGCATCACAGAAATAAATTACAGTTTAACAGATATTCACATAGAAAACAGTTATTTTAAATTGTAATAATATTTCACAATTGTTACTGTATTTTTATCAAATAAATGCAGCCTTGGTGAGCAGAAGAGACTTCTTTCAAAAATCTTACTGACCCCAAATGTTTGAATGATATACTGTACATATTTGCGTACTACACATGATTTTTGCATGATGTAATGTGTGACCAGTGTGTCAAGTTGCATCTAAGAACCTGTTTATTTTTCGTTGTCCGTCATGGTTTGTTCGCATGGGTTTGTTCAAGAGGACACAGTATTGGAAAACACATGTCTTAACAATGTTTTTGTGGGCAGGTTTCCAACTGGTTCGGAAACAAACGGATCCGATATAAGAAGAACATCGGAAAATTCCAGGAAGAAGCCAACATCTACGCGGCCAGAACGGCTGTGAGCGCGGCGAGTGTGTCGGCACATGGCAGCCAGACCAATTCCCCGTCCACTCCAAACTCAGCAGGTGAGGCGATATAAACTCTCCACTCATTCCCATGATGCCCGATGAGGGGCAGGACTTCATACAGCCATGCAGCTGGAGAGCTGATGTCACACTGTGGGAAATGTCTTTTGTTAGTAAATGAGAAGACTTTACTGTATGTGGAGCTGAAAGCTAGTCTCTGAAAAACGATTGAAAATGTTTTCACCTGAAACGGGACGAGGGCTCTGTGGGTCACAGCATGTTCTGCTCCTGTCTCAACTCGGAGGACTCGTCTAGGTAAAACACACTGTTTTGTGCGCCGTTAAAGCCATGAGAACTTATGACCATAGACTTCAGTGAGTTATTTCTGCACAAATGAAAACAAGACTGAGGGAAAGACAATATATCATACTGATGGATGTCAGTCCTTCAGCTGACAAAATATTAAACATACACTACAGTTCAAGAGTTTGGGGTCGGTAAGATATTTATGTTTTTGAAAAAAGTCTCTTCTGCTCACCAAGGCTGCATTTATTTGATTAAAAAAACTGTAATATTGTGAAATATTGTTACTATTTTAAATATTTAAAAGTGTTTTTTTATCTATGTGAATTTATTGTAAAATGTAATTTATTTCTGCGATGCGCAGCTGAATTTTCAGCATCATTACTCCAGTCTTCAGCGTCACATGATCTTTCAGAAATGCTGAAAAATCAAATATCAATGCAGTTGTGCTGCCGAATATTTCTGTGGAAACCATCATACATTTTATTTTTCAAGATTCTTTGATGAATAGAAAGTTCAAAAGAACAGCATTTGTTTGAAATAGAAATCTTTTGTAACATTATCAATGTCTTTACTATCACTTTTCAAATAAAAATATGAATTTCGAATTTCATATGAATATGAAAAAAATGTAATTTTACTGACCCCAAACTTTTGAACAGTAGTGTGAATTTTTAACAAGTTATGGATTATAAAACTGAAGACATTTTTTCTAATTAAAAATTCTGTTTCACACAAAAAGACGTGAAAACATCAGACTATAGAAATAAAAGCGTATGCAAATGTGAATGTTGACTCAAGATCAATCAAAGATTTTACATGTCTTTCTCACAAACATGTTTCGCATCAGATTAAAATTAATATTGCCATTTAACTGAAAAAATAAATTCTGTTGTCATTTTTATAAGCTCAAACCAAATATGCACATATCGGAGTTTGCTTTTAGCTGGATCGCTCCTGCTTAGCATCGATTCTTGATCTTCGTCTTCTTTATGGGCTGCTGGATCTTATGCTCTGAAAAGCTTATCTAACTATAACTCTGCATTTCTGCTCTCTTGAATTCTTCAAACTCATTTCTCTGGCTTGTTCTGTCTCTCTCTGTTGTGTCTGTGCACCTCTCAGGTTCCGCTGGCTCTTTTAACATGTCAAACTCTGGCGATTTGTTTATGAGTGTTCAGTCTCTGAATGGGGACTCGTACCAGAGCTCTCAGGTGGGAGCCAATGTGCAGTCACAGGTATAGTGCCAATAAATCACTAAACAACCCTTAGCGCACCAGCACACACACTGCAGCTCTCGTCGTGGGGGTGTAGCAACATGATAAACATTTCTAGTGTGTGTGTTTTAAGTAAAATCTCGATGTAGGAAAAGATTTTCTTCTTTACGATATTCTAAAGTTTCTAAAGCTTGTGAACTGCCTGTCTGTCTACTGCCTACATAGGAAGCTGACTGAATTTGAAAAGGATTTGAAAAGCTCTACATAGACAGTAGTGGTCAACTGATATATCGGCCAATAATTAGATTTTTTGCCGATGTGTCGGAAGCAGGACTTTTATTTTGACAGCGCAGAATCAAGAAGTTGACACCTAAATAAAATGTTTATTTTAGATGTTTTTTTTTTTTTGTCAAGTACAACTTTTTATCATATGAATGTATAAATATCAATTTCATTTCCGCATTTGTTATGCATGTGCTTCTACTATCTTTATATTAAATAGGGATATGATACATAGACTTTATATTGGCCACCCTGCTCTCTAAGATTTGGCATTGGCAATCACAAAAATCAATATTGGTCCGCTACTAATAGACAGCAACTCAAATAATGACTTCAATAGAGCTGCTAATGATTAAAAGCATAAACATACACATAAATTGTGTAAAATATTACAATTTGATCATTTTAAATTATATCTGAACCTTTCTATTAATACTTTTCAGTATTGCATGACATATACTGTTCAAAAGTTTGAGGTCAGTAAGATTTTATTTATTTATTTATTGGAAAAAATACTTTTTATTCATCAAAGAATCCTGAAGAATAAAATGTAGCACGATTTCCACAAAAATATTGGGCAGCACAACTGTTTTCAACATTGATAATAATCAGAAATGTTTCTTGAGCAGCAGATCAGCATATTATACTGATTTCTGAAGATCATGTGACACTGAAGACTGCAGTAATGATGCTGAAAATACAGCTGCACATCACAGAAATACATTACAGTTTACAATATATTCACATATAAAACATTTATTTGAAATTGTAATAATATTTCACAATTTTTACTGTATTTTTGATCAAATAAATGCAGCCTTGGTGAACAAAAGTTGGTGACCAAGTCTTACTGGCCACAAACCTCTGAACAGTAGTGTATGTATGTTTTTAATCAACATTTCTCTTGTTTTGTCTGCGATTTTGGATCATTTTTGTTCTAATGCGTTTCGGAAGTCCACAATTCTACTGTAGATTTTGGCCAAAATTGTATCTTATAAGGCAGCAATTTGGAGAATGCTGTCTTGGTAGGCAGCTCACTGGGCTTCAGAACAGAGCCATAGAGACAGGCTTTGTAATGTGTTTTATTGTTCACATGTCATCATGTGTTTGTACGTCTGTCTTTGTGTCGTCTTTTACTGTTGTTTGCTTTCTTTGACCTTGCTTTCTTCTTTGTCGTGTCGTCTGACTGTGCTTTGTTTGCGACCTTGCGTTCGCGTCTCGCGCGGTCTGACCTTGCCGTGTTGTTTTGCGGTGTTTCAGGTGGATACCCTTCGCCATGTTATCAGCCAGACAGGAGGATACAGTGACGGCCTCGCAGCAAACCAGATGTACAGTCCGCAGGGCATCAATGTAAGGCGAGAAAAAAACACTTATTTTTTTCCCCCTTCCTCTTGTTTTGCCCTCTACCAATTATTTCAAAGCCATAGGGCTCAGAATGCCACTTAGTGTGACTTGTCTGGGAATCGTGGTCACTTAGTTGATTGCCTGTGTGTTGCGAGAGCCACGGGCGGCACACTGCCTAGCGAGACGTGGACACGAGAGCGGCCCCGCGTCTGTCTGAGCCCATCACATCCAATCAGATCGGCCCGGCACCTGCAGCCACGCGCCCCGCTGACGGGAACAGGTGACACCGGCTGCAAATGTATGGCCCCTCGCCGTGCCCCAAAGTCACCTGACTCTGATTATCCCCCCAAGGGTGGCGCACAAAAACACTCGGCACTAAAAATACAGCCGCACGCCTATGGTACAACACTCGTAGGAGGACATCCTGTGTGTTTTTGCTCGCATTCGGGAAAGGAGGGGCGCTGCTGGCAACTTGGCGCGCCGAGAAAATTCACAGCGACAAGCCGTGTGGTAAAGGGGAAAATCAATACGACAGACACACGGGGAGCGGAGTGTGGACTTGGGACAGCAATCCAAGCACATTGCTCAGATCAGGTTCCTGCCGAGCTAATGGCCTTGACAGCGAGCCGAGAAGAGAAAGAGAAAGAGAGAGAGAGTAGAGGGGGAGGCCGGTCTGCGTCTCCGTCCCACTGCCGTTCTGCCGCGCTTCACCGGCCGTATGTTAATGAGATCAAACGCGTTCGCGGGAAAAGCACAGATGTATGCAAATCCCATCCTGCATTTTCTGGAGAATTGTGGGCTTGATTTTGATGGACAGACGCACAGAACGGCGCTCAATTCACGAGTATTTTAATAACGCATTTAATACAATACAAAGCATTTATATTGCATAACATAGGCCTACACAGGTCCCATGGTCAAGTTTACAAATATATAATAAAGATAAATATATAATATTTAGTATTTGTGTTATTGTATGAACTCTACTGTTCAAAATATTGAGGTCAGTAATTTTTTTAAAGTAATTAATTCTTTTTTTCAGCAAGAATGCATTTAATTCATCAAAGTGACAGTAAAGACATTTTTAATGTAATTTTTTTTTTGTTTCCACAAAAATATTAAGCTGCAACTTTTTAAAGTTGATAATAACCAGAAATGTTTCTTGAGCAGCAGATCAGCATATTATACTGATTTCTGAAGATCGTGTGACACTGAAGACTGGAGTAATGATGCTGAAAATACAGCTGCGCATCACAGAAATAAATTACATTATAGAATTCACATAGAAAACAGTTATTTTAATAGTATTTGTAATAATATTTAATAATATTACTGTTTTTACTGTATTGATTGATCAAATAAATGAATTTTTTATATTTTTAAAAATCTTACTGACCCTAAACTTTTGAATGGTAGTATATGATATTATTATAAGTGCCATTGAAATGAATTAAATCTTAAAATGATTTGCATAGTTAACGCAAATTCATAATCTAAAATGTTTTAACTGTTAGACATTGATTGTGTGAGTGCAGTCTCTATTAAATTATTTAATAGTATTTTATCCACATTAATCCTTATCCACGGAAATAAATTGATCAGAAGGTGTGTGATCCCTCAATATTATTCATAGTTTTGTAGCAAATTATTGATCAGTATAAAATGACTGTTCACAGGAGTACATATACAGAGTTTGTGGATGGCGCAGTCCGATAGGTCTAACTCAATCTGACGTAGTGGCATCATTATCACATGGCACAGCTGATTGGTTCTCTCCTGTATCGATAGCCAATGAGCTCGCTGCTCAACATTCAAATATATGACTAGTGCTTGCCGTAGCAGTTGCAGCTTGCTTCAGAAACCCTCCACCTTCCCCAGCTCCACCTGTATAGATCTGCTACGAGGTGATTAATGTGTGCTATATGGGGGTTATTTCATGTATGTTATATTTGCAGCAGCAATATTTCTTACATGCTCACAGCAGCATGTTGTGGATGTATTGGCAGTAGCAAGTCTCGGTACTTGCTCTGCCGCAGCAGCAGCAGCGTAGCAGATCTATTCCGCCAAGACCAAATACATTAACATTGTCATGTGCATTACCATGCCAAAAAAAAATATATATATATATGACAGAAATATATATCAGCTAATTTAAGACTTTGAATGTAGCTCATCCCTTCAAAGCTGCAAGATTTTGTGTTATAATGCATATACTGTAGATTTGCTCCAAAAGTATTTGGACACTTAAGTGACTGTTATTAATGTCTGAATGTCACTGCATTAGAGAAGTTCACCACATGAATGCTTTCCGCTAGCGTCTCACAACCACAAAGTGGCACAGCTCACTTTGCTTGTACAGTGTCTGTCCTTAAAATGAAAGACACCTGCTTTGATATTTTATTATCTAATGCAATAATATTCATGCATTTTGAATTGTGATTGAAGTGTTGAGATACTTTGGGGGCCGCTGTACATTAAATTGAGAGGAAGCATTAGTGGCACACAAATTACAGAGATGAGATTTGATACTGTGTCTGTTGATGGTTTTTCAGCCTGCATTCAACAGCAGCATTTAAGACATTTCCTCTGTTCTTTTATTGGGTTTGATTGAGGAACAGACCAGCGTTTGCTGCTCTTTCTGTCTGTGAGATTAGTGATGCATTCTGCTGCGTCTCTGTGTTTCTATTCCACGTGTCATTCTCTCAGTGTTGTGTGTGTGTGTGTGTCAGTATAAATGTCAAGCATCACACACAGAGCTCTTACACGCGACTCCTGTTTTCTGAGGATGTAATCATTTCAGACTGACAGAAACCTGCGCTGTCAATCAAATCACTGATAATATTTAATTGGCTAAATTTTTTTGACTTTGTAAACACTAACAAAGAAATTATTTACATTTTTTTTAGTTTGATTTTAGGACAAATCTTACATTATGTTCACTAAAGCTGTATTCATTTGACCAAAAATACACTAAAAACTATTTTAATTCATCAAAGATTGATGAATGTTGCATTTATAATATATTCGAATAGAAAAGTAATTTTAAATTGTAATGATATTTCACTGTTATTACAGTTTAAATCAGCTGTCATCTATTTGAATATACTTCTAAATGTAATTCGTTCCTGTGAAGTTTGGGGTGTTTTTAAAATGTTTTTGAAAGAAGTCTCTTCTGCTCATCAAGGCTGCATTTATTTAATTAAAAACAGTAATATTGTGAAATATTATTACAATTTAAAATAATTGTTTTCTATTGTAATAGATTGTAAAATGTAATTTATTCCTGTGAGCAAAGCTGTATTTTCAGCATCATTCCTCCAGTCTTCAGTGTCACATGATCTTCAGAAATCAGTATAATATGCTGATTTGCTGCTCAAGAAATCTAAAGGTGTCCTTTCTTCAAAAAATATAAAAATAATAATAAATAAATAAAATGTAAAAAAATTAATAAAATTAAATGTGTGTGTGTGTGTGTTTTGAAATGTAGTCTGTTGTATTTTCTTTGTGCATTATTGGCAAATACAATGCTTTTCTGTCGGTTTTATATTAAATTTATTTAATAATCAAAATAAATCAACTTTATAGGAATTATATTCCACTCAATGTGTGGAATATCTGAATTTCACTCTGAATTTGACAACAAATTATTGATTTACAGGCCATTTTTTTCTTATATTGTGATGCTTTTTGTATGACCCAATGTGTGCTTGATTGCTCACTCATTGTGTGTGTGTGTGTGTGTGTTGTCTCTCCGTCAGGCGAACGGCGGCTGGCAGGACCCCACCACCCCGTCCTCCGTCACCTCCCCCACAGAAGGACCCGGAAGCGTTCACTCCGACACCTCTAACTGATCCTCACACACACGGACCGTCTCCATCACCGCCTCACACGCTCCTCTCTCCAGTGTGTACATGACTTCTGAAAACACAAGAGCGCATCATCAAACGTCTTCATGCTACCTCTCAAAACATCCGTCAGCAAACACATCCAGACCAAGAGAACGGGAGCTTTAGACTAGTCACAAACATCTATACTGTATGTCAACCCTGCCTTCATCGTCATGACAAACATCATGTTATGTTTGAAACATTTTTGCAATTTTACCATAGTGCCAAAGTACTTTTATACATCCCTGTAGGAACTCATTTTACATTATAATAGACTTCTTATGCTTGAAAAAGCAGTTTGCACTGCGTCTGAGCTGAACTAGAGTTCTGCTTGTCTAATAACCTTTACTTTGAATCTCAAAACATTTGGTTGGTGTACATAAGGGAAAATCATAAGTCCCTGCTTTAAGGAGAAATAAAGGCAATGCAGTTCAGATATACAGTAGATATCAAATTGTTCATTTCTAAAGGTTATTAGCACAACAGTATCATTATTTAGCATTTTAAATAAGATTCACACGCATCACACTTCAGGTTATTCATGCAATCTTGATGAATTTTTGTCTGATATTCATGTACAGACACATAAATCCCTTTATATAGCATCTTCATCATCATCATGGCTGAAGGATTTTCATCAGCGCACATGAGAATGCAATAAAAGGCAATCAGAAGTGAACAAATCCCAAATGTGAAATCGCTTTCGTTCCATGTCAGCCTTCTCTACGGCGACCTTGATACCAAAAACCACAGGCGTGTCCGCTCTTACCTTCACATTGCATCGTTCATGTTGTAAATTGTGTAAAATCCGAGGCGCTGGGATGTGCTTCTCACGAATGTCCCGGCGCGTTACACCTGAAACCAAAAATCCACTCGTGTTTCTTGAGAAGAAAGGAAAAGCTCACGATGGCACACAAATGCAGAAATCGTTTGGATATATTTTTGATGCCCTCCTGTTGTGAATAGCCGATTCTCATTTCTGATTTCATACACGGGCGGCCATATATTTTATTTTCTCGCAAGCATAATGTGAATGCGCGCTAGCTTCTATATGTAGATGTGCACCTTTACTCATCTTTTGCTCTTTTTATAACAATCGCATCCACGTCTGAAATGATCAAGTCTTTTAGAGAAGCGCTGTGATGAGTGCAGGCTTTCTGCTCCTGGGGCCACAGTTACTGCAGTTGATTGAGAATGAGACCATGTAGAGAGGTTTTGGAGCTCTAGATAGTGTGGGTCATAGTCTTTCTTTGGTTTGCCGTCTCATCAGATCGCACCTCAGCAGCACCGTATTCAGAAAAGTCTCATGTAATGATGCTTTTAGTTTTTGCATATACAGCGGTTTGTAAAACATCAAATGTTTACTTTGTTGCATGTCTTTTGTTCTTTAAACTCCTGCAGTGTTTTCGAATGTTTCTTCTTTTTCGGTTTTATATTAAATTTATTTAATTATTAATCAAAATTATTTTTATTTTCAACTTTATAGGAATTATATTCCACTCAATGTGTGGAATATCTGAATTTCACTCTGAATTTGACAACAAATTATTGATTTACAGGCCATTTTTTTTCTTATATTGTGATGCTTTTTGTATGACCCAATGTGTGCTTGATTGCTCACTCATTGTGTGTGTGTGTGTGTGTGTTGTCTCTCCGTCAGGCGAACGGCGGCTGGCAGGACCCCACCACCCCGTCCTCCGTCACCTCCCCCACAGAAGGACCCGGAAGCGTTCACTCCGACACCTCTAACTGATCCTCACACACACGGACCGTCTCCATCACCGCCTCACACGCTCCTCTCTCAATCAAAATAAATCAACTTTATAGGAATTATATTCCACTCAATGTGTGGAATATCTGAATTTCACTCTGAATTTGACAACAAATTATTGATTTACAGGCCATTTTTTTCTTATATTGTGATGCTTTTTGTATGACCCAATGTGTGCTTGATTGCTCACTCATTGTGTGTGTGTGTGTGTGTGTTGTCTCTCCGTCAGGCGAACGGCGGCTGGCAGGACCCCACCACCCCGTCCTCCGTCACCTCCCCCACAGAAGGACCCGGAAGCGTTCACTCCGACACCTCTAACTGATCCTCACACACACGGACCGTCTCCATCACCGCCTCACACGCTCCTCTCTCCAGTGTGTACATGACTTCTGAAAACACAAGAGCGCATCATCAAACGTCTTCATGCTACCTCTCAAAACATCCGTCAGCAAACACATCCAGACCAAGAGAACGGGAGCTTTAGACTAGTCACAAACATCTATACTGTATGTCAACCCTGCCTTCATCGTCACGACAAACATCATGTTATGTTTGAAACATTTTTGCAATTTTACCATAGTGCCAAAGTACTTTTATACATCCCTGTAGGAACTCATTTTACATTATAATAGACTTCTTATGCTTGAAAAAGCAGTTTGCACTGCGTCTGAGCTGAACTAGAGTTCTGCTTGTCTAATAACCTTTACTTTGAATCTCAAAACATTTGGTTGGTGTACATAAGGGAAAATCATAAGTCCCTGCTTTAAGGAGAAATAAAGGCAATGCAGTTCAGATATACAGTAGATATCAAATTGTTCATTTCTAAAGGTTATTAGCACAACAGTATCATTATTTAGCATTTTAAATAAGATTCACACGCATCACACTTCAGGTTATTCATGCAATCTTGATGAATTTTTGTCTGATATTCATGTACAGACACATAAATCCCTTTATATAGCATCTTCATCATCATCATGGCTGAAGGATTTTCATCAGCGCACATGAGAATGCAATAAAAGGCAATCAGAAGTGAACAAATCCCAAATGTGAAATCGCTTTCGTTCCATGTCAGCCTTCTCTACGGCGACCTTGATACCAAAAACCACAGGCGTGTCCGCTCTTACCTTCACATTGCATCGTTCATGTTGTAAATTGTGTAAAATCCGAGGCGCTGGGATGTGCTTCTCACGAATGTCCCGGCGCGTTACACCTGAAACCAAAAATCCACTCGTGTTTCTTGAGAAGAAAGGAAAAGCTCACGATGGCACACAAATGCAGAAATCGTTTGGATATATTTTTGATGCCCTCCTGTTGTGAATAGCCGATTCTCATTTCTGATTTCATACACGGGCGGCCATATATTTTATTTTCTCGCAAGCATAATGTGAATGCGCGCTAGCTTCTATATGTAGATGTGCACCTTTACTCATCTTTTGCTCTTTTTATAACAATCGCATCCACGTCTGAAATGATCAAGTCTTTTAGAGAAGCGCTGTGATGAGTGCAGGCTTTCTGCTCCTGGGGCCACAGTTACTGCAGTTGATTGAGAATGAGACCATGTAGAGAGGTTTTGGAGCTCTAGATAGTGTGGGTCATAGTCTTTCTTTGGTTTGCCGTCTCATCAGATCGCACCTCAGCAGCACCGTATTCAGAAAAGTCTCATGTAATGATGCTTTTAGTTTTTGCATATACAGCGGTTTGTAAAACATCAAATGTTTACTTTGTTGCATGTCTTTTGTTCTTTAAACTCCTGCAGTGTTTTCGAATGTTTCTTCTTTTTTATATCAAGCGCAGAGACATTCTCTTGTCAAGTTTTAACTTTTAAGATCTCTGCATATGTATAAAAGGAGTAAAATGGAACAGCAAACTATTGTCTTTTTGATTCCAACTCGTTTTTGTGAAGGAAAAACTAACAAGGTGTATGTTTCTTGGTCTCTTAATTTGTACTGGTAATGCATATTCCAAATAAATAGTTTCTTTTGTTGCAATATGATTCTCTCTGGCGTCTGGTTTCATTTGGGCATTTCTATTCAATTAGTGGAAATGAGATATCATTATAGTTTTTATTAATAGTTTTAATATTTTCTGATTTCATTATAATTCTAGTTAAAGTTCTGGTAGTTTTGCTCAAGGCTGTAAACACATATTTAGGATCGGTGTCCACTGAAAACTCATATAGCCTGAATATGCTGACCACTAGTCTGAATACTGGTTCAGCAAGAGCCCTTTCAAATAAAATGATAAAAATGTGAAATGTTCAGGGCCAGATGGCAGTGTTCTGTTCTTAGCGGATGCTGTTTTACTATAGTAACATGACTCCGTGTGTCTCTGTGAGAAGGAGGGCTCTGGTGGTTAAATGCTGTGATATTTCTCCAGCTGCTTCAGTCTATTGTTTCTGGGCTGCACTTCATAAACACACGCTTCAGGAGCGTCTCTCTCAAAGGTCAGCAGCCGAGGGACTGATGTCTGGAAAACAAATTAAGGGGGGAAGATGAATGCAAAGCAAAGCGCCGCACGTTTATTGATGGCCACCATTTAGAGTCTCTCTGTAGTTCATTTTTCACTCGCCACGAGCGGGACCTTGTTCTGAAATTGAATTGAGAGCAGGAACCTTTGAGTGAATCAGACTGAGCTTCAAATCAGCAGCAGAACAAAACACTGGATACAAACACATTCACTCTGGAGATTCAGTACGAAGAATCTACACTCTACATTTTAATGTGTTTTTCAGAGATCTGGTTTAGGATATTGTCCATTAGTTATTATTGGCCTTTGCTTGAAATCTCTACATATAATGCATTATAAAAACCTAAAAATACATCTTATAGTTACACACACACACACTGTTCATTATTAATTAAAAATGCATTAATATTCATTATTTAATATATGATTATTTTTTATTATATATTATTATAATATTTACATTATAATGCCAATTCATGATTATACATTTAAAGAGAATAATGTATTAAAATGTTCAATGAATAATGCATAAAATGTGATACGACATGGGAAACATATACTTATTCATGCACACACACAATATATATATATATATAGGCTATAATGCGAAACTCTAGGCCTATTATAGTTAGAATAAATTATAATACTTACTAATTCATTGTTATACATTTAAAAAGAGTAATGCATTAAAACATGATCAGCATCCTATTTCATTTGTTATATCAAATGTTATCTTGTGATACCACACATTAAACTCTTTAAAGATGTCACCATGAGTATAATGACCGTTATATGGATCAGTTTATCATTTGAAAAGATTCCTTCTGAATTTTCAGACTCAAATTACCAGAGAAACACACCTGAAGAAACGGATTATTTATCTTTTACTCTCTAATACCATTACTCTTGTGCTTTGTAATGAGTACAATCAGTGCATTCACAATGAAATACTGCACTCTAAAAAATGCTGGGTTAAATATAACCCAGGGCTGGGTTAAAAAGGGACAAACCCAGCTATTGGGTTGTTATGACCCAGCGGTTCGGTCAAAACAACCCAACCGCTGGGACAAAACAACCCATCCGCTGGGTCAAAACAACCCATATTTGAAGCCAAAAATGTAAAGAAAAACTGACAAAAAGACTGTACTTAATAGATTTAGTGAGGGAAAGAACTAAAATCCCATTATGCATTGTGAATGTCATTAATACAATTTTAAATGATGGAGAGGCATAAAAGCCAGACTAAATTATGCTCTGACCCAGCTCAGCCCCTGGTATCTAAAGGAGCAATGCTTTTATGCCACCTCTGAGCAGCATTAAACCAGTCTGTGTAAAGACGCCTAAATGCCACTTCAGAAGAGCTTTTGTCCCACCTTTGCAGTGCAATTTTGGTATTAGACATTTAGTTGTACAGCTAGACTGCACACACTCACACCACAAACAATCTTATGTAGTTACTCATTACAAACATACATTAAAAAAAATTAAAATAAACCTAACTGCTTCAAAATTCACATTTTCAGTACGGGTGTGTGTAATTTACATTGTAGATTAAAATGGCCAAGAATCACCTGTTTATATTTACCGTACAACTTGTTTTACTCATAAATTAAAAAATCCTATCATAAAAGCCCATTCTAAAAATCTCTATGGGAAAAATGAAAGGACAAAATAAGTCCTGAATTAAGGCCGCTGAAATAGTGTTTGGTGACGTTACGTTTTTTGGCAAAAGTTTTGTGTTCCCCCAAGAAACTCTGCAAGAGATTGAACACAAAACTGTTCATGTAAATAACATGAGACGAGAAGAACAGCGATGTTTCTTGGGGGAACACAAAAGCACATTGCTAGGTGGTTGTTAAGGCGTTCGAATTGGTTTAAAGTGCATTGCTATACGATTCCTTCAGTGTTGGATGGTTGCCAGGTTGTTGGTATAAAAATGCAGAGGTGTTCTGAGTGGTTGTAAGGTGTGCTAGGGTGTTCTGAGTGGTTGCTAGGTGTGTACTTACTGTAGTCAAACAAGTGCACCGCTCTAGTCTCTATTGCTCATCTGGGACCTGCTCTCCAGTTAAATCACTATATGAAATGCATGATGATTGCATCTCCCTCCTGCTGTACATCCACAGGCATGATTTTGATCGGCTCATTAAAACAAACTTTTATGTGGATGAACTGGGGTTTAAAACCACGTCCCCACTGCACTCAATGCAAGCAGTTTGTCTTGTGTTTTTGGCCACATGAATCCACTGAAGTTCATTTGAGCACTTGCGCTGATCACAAAGAATGACAAAGAAATGTAACTTCAAGCTCAATGTCTTGATCAGTACAATCTCTAAATCAAAACCACGAGGATTATGTTAAAATTTTAGGTGGATAAAGTATCAAAACTTGTTTTAAACAGTTTTAAAAAGAACCAAAATGATTTTTTTTTGCAATTGCTATATTGCATACTGCTGTATTTTGCCATTTACAGTTGTTCTATGTTTAATGGTGAATATTTGCTGATACTGTCTGAATTGGAGGGTAAAAGCGTAAGTTTATTCTCAGCAATTATTTCCTCGTATGTATTCATTAACACCCACAAAACACAAAAGGGAACTGAAATTTTATACCTAATTTATGTGCACATCTAGGAATGTGATTACATTTTGGAATCCTCTGAGAAGGTTCATGTATCACCCGCCGATGCTCCTGATGTGCTAATTGGCTCAAAGAACTCAAAAGGGTCCCAAATGGCTTTCATTTTCACTTGCAGATTTACCATTAAACACCCCCGTGATGTGAGGTGTTACTGAAGGTGTGTGATGCTGTCGGGTTCACGAGTCATGGGCTGCTGGTAGAAGAGCGGTTAACAGTCAGTGGGGTTAAAAGAAAAATGCCTTTTTCCCTGGTCCTAAAGCGTATGAGATTTCTATTTGTTTATGGAGCAACACAATGTGTGCATGATCATCATGATAAAAAGAAAACTATGATACATGTCAAAAAACCATTCACCTTGTAATACTTGTTACTGAGGCTATGAACAGAACTCAGCTGCGATTATGTGACATTCATATCAGCTGAAAAAATAAACCAAAAAGTACACTTGTCACCTTGAATAAAAGTATGAATTATTCATATAAAAAAAAAAAATCTGAGCCTAACTTTAGAATGGCTGTGTACTTAGCCCTTAGCCACGCATTCAATAAAAAAAGCCAACATTGCCACCTACTGACTAAAAACCACTACTGTGTTTAGTATGTGTAATGCGCTTTCACTGCAGTGTCTCTGGTGTGTTTCTCAGTACTACATTTGAATTTATTTCTTTGAAGTCCTGAAATCTGATGTGATAAAAGGAAATTTGATAACACACGATTTCAACAAATTAGTTTATTGAAAATGCACAAAACGAATGAGCTTTTTGGCTTCATATACCAAACGTCGCATCACAAAACGCAGCATTTATGAATGAAACTCATCGGTTGTAAGGATGCATGGATGCAGACTTGATGTTAGTCTTGATGCTGCTGGGCATTTTACCTGTTAAAACAGAACGTGTAGAATTAAAAAAAACATTGTATAAGCATGATAAATGTTGATTTTGCGTCTAAATGTGTTTGTGAACGTTATTAAATGTGGTACCAGGTTGTCCAGGC
Source organism: Sinocyclocheilus grahami (assembly GCF_001515645.1). Classification (NCBI taxonomy): domain Eukaryota; kingdom Metazoa; phylum Chordata; class Actinopteri; order Cypriniformes; family Cyprinidae; genus Sinocyclocheilus; species Sinocyclocheilus grahami. Next base: position 840,082 of record NW_015505696.1, read on the forward strand.
TGCTGTTGGGCGACCTGTCCTCCCATGCCGGCCTGATGGCCCGTGGTCCCAGCGATTGTGACCTGCTGTAGTGTGGGACCTGTTGACATCGTCGGCTGTCCAGGGTGACCAGGAGGGACAGATCCGGGTGGTCTGCATTTCGACAGGCCCTTTCCGAACCCCACCGCTGCCACCAGAGCGTTCGTGTCGGCAGGATTGAAGGATGGCTTGTTTTGTCTCGAAGCTGAATAGAAATGTCCATTCTACATCAATGACTTTGCACACCTAGCAAATATAAAACTAGGTGCAACGGTTAAACTACCTGAGCTTTCAGAGTCTCTGTCGTCACGAGGATTATTCAGCTTTTCCAAAAGATTCGAGCAAAGTTTATTCAGTGTTTGGATCTGTTTCTAAAAAGAAAACAGAACAGAATTCAACAACTAGCCTTTATACATTTCACATTTGTGACCCTGGAGCACAAAAGCAGTCTTAAAAAAAAAGAATGCAAAAAAAAAACAGCATTTTTTTGGCATATAATCTGCAAATCAGTCAAAATGAAGTAGCAAAATCTAATAGAATTCAATAATTATGCATGAAAATTCAATTATAAGCAACTATACACATACATATATATATATAAATAATCAAAACAAAATATAGTACATTCATTTCATTAAAAAAAACACGGTTATTGTTTTCGGTCTGCTTTGAGCACTGACAATCAGGAGGGTGAACCAGAGGGTTACAGAAGCCTCATTCAGTCTGAATACCTTGATCATCTGGAGACAGGGATTTAGGCCTTGCTAGATGCTTGCTACGGTGTTGCTCGGTTAAGTCAAGTAAAGAACCCTCGTGGACTCATTTACCTGAGCTACTTCAGGTCCGATCCGGGCCGCTTCGGCGCTCAGGTGTTTCTCCTGTTCCTCCACCTCCGGGTCGGGTTTGGTCCTGAGATGATCCGGCACAATCTCATGGCTGAACACAGGCACCCGCTGCTCTGTTAGTTTCTGTAACAGAAGAAAAGGTCGTACCTTAAAAAAAGCTAGTTAGGCAGGCATGAGCAGAGTGACTCGGTGAACACGCTCACCACCAGCTCTTCATCTCGGTCAGGAGACAGCAGCAGGGGGATGATGACCTGGGACCTGTAGGATGGGGTCTTCTCGTTTTTTAACACCTTATTGATGGTGTTCAGCTGCCCGGACAGAAGGGCGAAATTATCCAGCACTGAGGGCCTGGATTCAAAACATCCGCGTCAATGCAGTGACAGATCCACTGAGCAGTTCATCAGGAAAGATCAGTAGTTCTCACTCACCATGTGAGCCTGTCATGCTCGTTTTCCAGTTTCAATATAAAACTCTGCAGGGAACCTTTGAGATGAGCCACGCGAGCGTGCAGAGACTCCAGAGACGCCTCAAGCTGCTTCTCCTCCCGCTGCTGTCCAAATACAACACACACATATCCCCCTTCAGCTCTTATATGATATAATACACCAATAACAATGTCTCGCGTGTTATTCTGCAGCGCAGCGCTCGGCAGTTAGCTTGCTAGCACACAAACCTACAGCAACAAGGTCTATTTTCGCACAACACCTGCGTGCTGCAGCATTAATTCTGAGTTTTTCTTAATGTGAAACAGCTGCAAAAATAGACGAAGTATAAACGTATAACAATTTACCTGCATTTCAACTACTGTACAACCGTCACAATTAAGCGGAAGTAAACAAACCCTTGCAGCAGGAAGTAGAGTCCGGGTTTAACGCGTCCGAGAGAACGGTTCCTAACTTAAAGGGACAGTTCACACAAAAATGAAAATTCTGTCATCGTTTACTCACCCTCAAGTAGTTTCAAACCTGTATGAATGTCTTTGTTCTGCAGAACACGATATTCTGAAGAATGCGGGAAACAGAGCAGTTCTGGGACACCATTGACTTCCATAGTAGTTTTTTCTCCTACTATTGAAGTCAATGGTTCCCCAAAACAGCCTGGTTACAAACTTTCTTCAAAATATCTCCCTTTCTGTTCGGCAGAACAAAGAAACGTATACAGGTTTGAAACAACTTGAGGGTGAGTAAACAATGACAGAATTTTCATTTTTGGGTGAACTATCCCTTTAAATAGCATCGCTACAGATTTATATTTATATATAATTTTTTTCGAATTTAATTATCTCAACGGTTTATATTTCCAGTTCATCTACCGTGCCAAAGATGAAGTCAACAATTCTCCTTAGCACAATTCTTATGGAATTCGAGATATTAAAAAAATAATAAAAAAAAATAATAATTTCATGTAAATTTTCCGATTCGGCTTTTCTCTCAAATTATATTTTAATGTATTTTTTTATAAGTTAGAATTAAATTAAAAATAATAATATTATAATTAATACGCATATACAATTTTCTCCATATGAACGAGTATCGGGGCTTTTATTTTGAATTCGTGAACGGGAAGTAAAGCAGCTGCAGTTTATTGACACACAAAGCCTCTAAAACTCGCTCAAAATCAGCCTGCCAGTAATGAGAAGCACGGCATGGCAGACAGACAGGACAATGAGGTAAACTAAACTCTTATTTAGACCGTGTTTCTTTGTTTTATTCAGTTCCTTCGGAATTGTTTACTGGTTAAGTAACAGAGCACATACACAGAACATGAGAAAAACATTTATTTTAGGGAGAATGTGAGACTTTTATTCTGTTATTCTTGCACCTAATGCCTTTTTCTAACCTGTTAAATAAATAAGAGATATTTAGGAGATGTTTAAGGCGAGCTTGGAAGTAAATCAGCTTAATGCAGCTCTGTCATGTGTCTGCAGCCCCTCCCTCAGACAACAACAACAACAACAACAACAACAACATGCTCTTTCTCTACTTCATATCTGAGTGCTATTGAATGAGGACACACTGCATGCATTTAACTCTATTCTTCTTCACATTTAGCTGGAGCTTTTTTGAAATTCTCCAGCAGTGGATGCAGGTTGTGTTATAAACACTGCAGTGTCTATTTAACCCTGTCAGCAATCAAACTATAAAGACCTTTTTGTTCTTGTTTTCTTTTTTATGATAAACAGTTTTGTTTCTTTGTTTGGCGTCTTGAAGTAGAATATGATTTTTTTCAGATGCTGAATGCAGTTATGCTGATATAGGAATAGAATATAATGAACCATGCTAGCTGTTAGATGACACCTCCTGGGCCAGTATTACATTAGAAAAATGCAAGGAAACAAACAAGCAAAAATATAATTAGAATTGACATGTTAAATTATTCTGTAATATACATTTATACATGTATATGCAATATTCTATTTAGCCTTTGCATTTGTAAACATGCAAAATGGCGTTTATTTATCTTCATGATGTTGGAATCTGTAGTTAGATGGTGAACATATAACAATTATACAGATATTATCATTTCAAATTCAACAAACGTCTGTCAGTTGTTTTAATTAGTAAGTTTATTTGTACAGCTTTAATATTTAATTGCTTTTTTTGTGTGTAAAATAATGACATTCAAACATTTTCGAGTGACTTGTCAAAAATACTTCTAGAATTATTGCCCCTTTTATAATATGCACACCTGAATAGATCCCGGTATGAAAAATAATTAAAATTAATAACTTGAAAAAAGTTACAGTGTAACTTCTATGTGTAACGCCATTTATAATCTTAAGAAATAATGTTATATTTCAATTATTTGTATTTTTGGAATGTTTTCTAGTTTTATTTTGTTTATCAATGCTCTTTATTTGTCGCAAACAAATTACGTTACATTTTTTTTTAATTATAGTTTTAGTATTTTTGGGCTGCCATGTGCTATACTAAACTTGTGCAATTACCTAACCGGCATAATTACATTTTTCAATCTAGTGTTATGTAAGATCAGCTTTTTAGCAGTAAGTTGCTCCTATATTGACATGTTAAGGTTAGTTCCCATGTTAAATGCTGTTTTCTGGTGTTTTTCTCTCTGAAGGTGGAGGAGGCTGAGCAGGTGTACCTGCTGATGAAAGAGGAGTACAGGATTTCACGCAACGTGCGTCTGTCCTGGTTCCTCAACCGGCTCAATCAGGTCGTTCGGTCCAGTCCACCGTCTGAGCTGGTGAGAGAGACCGGGTTGGCTTTCATTATCGACTAATGGGTTTTGCAACGACTCAATGCGAATATCTAGAGAAAAGGGTGACTGATAGATGATTTCATTCGGATACACTGTCGTTTAAATTTAGAACCGTGTTAGAAAGAAGTCTCTTCTGCTCACCAAGCCTGCATTTTTTTTTTTTAAATACAGTAATATTGTGAAATATTTTTACAGTATAAAATAACTCTTTTCTATTTGAATATATTTTAAAATGTAATTTATTCCTGTGATCAAAGCTGAATTTTCAGCATCATTACTCCAGTCTTCAGTGTCACATGATCTTATAATAATATAATAATAAATAATTTTATTTCATCTATCTATCTATCTATCTATCTATCTATCTATCTATCTATCTATCTATCTATCTATCTATCTATCTATCTATCTATCTATCTGTTTATCTATCTGTCTATCTGTCTGTCTGTCTGTCTCTGTCTATCTATCTATTTATCTATACATATTAATTTTTTGATGAGTAGATATCTATCTATCTATCTATCTGTTTATCTATCTGTCTATCTGTCTGTCTGTCTGTCTCTGTCTATCTATCTATTTATCTATACATATTAATTTTTTGATGAGTAGAAAGTTCAAAAGAACAGTGTTTATTTGAAATGGAAGAAATATTATAAGTGTCTTTTCTGTCATTTTTGATCAATTTAATGCGTCCTTGCTGAATAAAAGTTCTCTTTAAAAAATATCTTTCTGACCCCCAAACTTTTGAGTTATAATATATGTACAGTTTAATGATAGCAAATGAGATTGTACACAGTCGCTGAAAAGAAAAAAGCTTATTTACTCATACTCATAATTCCACTCCTGTTAACCATCCAAGCAGAGATGGTTACTAGCTGATGCATTAACTTCAAAATGGCCAAATATCAGCCGATTAATCTTACTTTAAAGGAGACATATTATGTAATATAAGTCTGTGGTGTCCCCAGAATGTGTCTGTGAAGTTTCAGCTCAAAATACTCCACAGATCATTTATTATATCATTTTGAAAATGCCTATTTTGAGTGGAAGCAGAAACACGCTGTTTTTCGGGCCTGTCTCTTTAAATGCAAATGAGCTGCTGTTCCCCGCCCCCTTTTCCAGAATAAAGCTGCGCCATTACAGCTCATACCTGCTAAAAACACATCTGTTTTGGTTCTGATTATCATGTTTATCGTGCTGAAATCATGCGTTTTAAACCATATGAGTTTAAACTTCTGATATACGGTTTTCTGAGCGCACACACCCGAAGCACACGCACAGAAAGCGGCTGTCACAGCATGCGAGTACTAAACTAAGTTCTCATTCACACACAAGTTTACGTTAAAAACACACGAGTTACAAAAAACAGTGGGTTATGTCTGTGAAGGTAAACAGCTGGGAAATAAATCGCATGTTTGCTTTAGATCTGTGTATCAGCAGCAATATACAGTAAATAAATCAATAAAGCCACTGTTCTCGTCTCCTCTGAGGCTGGGACTCTAAATATTGTTCTGTGCTCGTCTCTGCAGTCAAAGACAGAACAGTTAGCATGTTTTGCTCAAACGTTCTCCATGGCATTAGAGCTGGTTCACCATTGTCGCTTGCAAAAACACAATAACGGCGCCATGGGTGTAAACTTAAAGATGAAGGGGCGGTAATATCATAATGAGATCCCTTTGCAACGTCACCAAGGGAGCAAAATCTGACATGCTCGTTTTCTCAGATGCTTGCAGAAAAAGGCTTCCCAAAACAAAGTTACTGGGTTAATCTTTTTCACGTTTTCTTGGTTGGTAGATGCACCGGGGACCTGATTATGGAACTTAAAACCTGGAAAAGTCAGATTTTCATGATATGTCACCTTTAATATATTCATTTTTAAAATATCTATCTTTCCATGCATGTCTTAGGCCTTTCTTGTTTACCTTGAAGGCCTGTATCGGAACAATAGCAATTTTGTTGTTCAGTTTTTGTGCTGAATCACATCACCCAGATCAGTGCAGATCTTCGTGGATCACATGACACTGTATCCCATCATATCCTGTGAGAGTCTCTCTCTGTGTGTGTGTCTGTCAGCTGAAGTCAGAGGATGAGCTGGATGTTTTGAGCGTCCTCCCGAAAGGATGGCAGCCCGACTCTTCTTCCTCGTCCTGCCCGTGTTTGCTGGTTCCCTCCACACGCGTCACCTTCCTGGCGCGCAGGTACCGCTTCATCATCGAGCTGGACCTGAGCCCGTCCACCGGGATCGTGGTACGAGACCATCATCATCATCATCACATTCAGTCAACTCAGAAGGTGTTGTTTTTCAATGAAAGTAACTCAGTGTTTTGCCTTCAGGATGACAGCACAGGAGAGATGATCTTTGATGAAGTCTTCCACGCTCTGTCTCGGTGCTTGATTGGTCTGGCAAAACCCTTTAAAGTCCCAGGAACTGATCACGTGTTCCAGCCAGAGATCTTCATCACTATTCTGGCGTATTCCTCCATCATTGGCCTTAGTTCTCACCAGGTCTGGATCTCAGGTTTTTGTGAATCTCACTGTGCATTAGTTGGGCGGTTTTTTTTTCTGATCAGTGATATATCCCATGATTCTGCCCGTCAGGTGTTAGTTCAGGGCTGTCAGCTGGACTGTATGGATTTGGAGCAGTTCTTGCATCAGATCTATCAGCAGCTGAGAGCCGTGGAGAGCAACATCGCGGACGTCCTACAGCAGCAGCACAATCAGGCAAGAGCAGCTCGCTTGTGCATGCTTTTCATACGGACAATAAATCAATGCACAGAAAGAAGCCACATTGCTTTGCAGTGTTAGATCTTCACAGGTGCGGAACCTAGGTGTTCTTGTCGACCAGCATTTAAATTTGATAAACATATCTCCTCCGTTATCGGATCCAGTTTTTATCTACTTCGTCTTCTGTCTAAAATCAGAGACTTTCTCACTCCAAAAACTCTAGAAATGGCTGTTCATGCGTTTGCTACATCTCGACTAGATTACTGCAATTCCATATATTGAGGTATATCTAAATCTCAAATTGCGTGCCTTCAGCTAGTCCAAAACGCTGCTGCCAGACTTCTTCTGAAGTGTCGCAAACATGAACACATGAGCCTGTATGAGTTTCTTTCTTCTGTTGAACACAAAAGAAGACGTTTTGAGGAGTAAAAAAAGAAAGGAATTCATACAGGCTTGGAACAACTTGAGGGTGAGTAAATGATGACAGATTTTTTCATTTTTAGGTGAACTATCCCTTTAAAGGGTATTTATTGATATGAAAAGAAAATTTGCTTCTTAACCGTGGTTTACTCACTGTATTGCACAGCCACGAGGCTTAATGTAGCAATATGATAAAAGACACCAATGTTTAGTGATATTGAATCAGAATCAGAAAGCGCTTTATTGCCAGGTATGCTTACACATAGGAGGAATTTGTTTTGGTGACAGAAGTGACAGTGAAGTGGATGGTGTCTTGTAGTTGGTGACGTCTTTCAGTCCTTTCCACACTGATGCAGGGTCATTGGCAGAAAACTGGTTTCTCAACTTTTCGGAGTAGTTCCTCTTAGCCACGCTGATCTCCTTTGTCAGTGTAGTTTTGACCTGTTTATACAAGACTGTCTCCATTCCTGTGGGCATCAGAATTATGATGCACATAATTCAGCATAACCTCTCGTATGTTGTTGCTTAATGTTCATGTGTTCTTATTATATTCTGCATAATAATTGTATTCTGTCTTGTAATACTGCTGTTCAAAAGTTTGGGGTCAGTAAGATTTTTTTTTTTTTTTTTTTTTTTTTTTAATTCAATTTTATTTAGCAAGGATGTATTAAATTGACAGTAAAGACATTTATAATGTTACAGAACATTTATATTTCAAATAAATGCTGTTCTTTAGAACATTCTATTCATCAAGGAATCCTGAAAAATAAAACGTATCACAGTTTCCACGAAAATATTGTGCAGCACAAGTGTTTTCATCATTGATAATGATCAGAAATGTTTGTTGAGCAGCAAATCAGCATATTAGAATGATTTCTGAAGATCATGTGACGCTGAAGACTGGAGGAATGATGCTGAAAATACAGCTGCGCATCACAGAAATAAATAACATTGTGGAGGAACCGTCTCAGAGGAAGCCGGGGGTTTCCATGGTGACGGCAGATGTCGGGCTGGTCAGCATGGTGAGGCAGGGCATTCTCGCGCTGCAACTTCTGCCTCCAAACTCTGGTGCAGGTAAGTGTCTCCATACGTGTTGAAATCCAGTGAACATCACATTCACAAACCGTTTATTTTCCATTTATTCATTAGATATTAACAGTGAATCTAGAAACAAAATTGTTTATACCATGAGTGCTTTTAAAGAAGAGCTAAAGTTTGCAGGGTTTAACCCATGCCTAAATGGTCAGTCATGTGGTCTCTCTCAGTCTAAGTGCGCAGTACAATAAGTGCATAAATGGCAGTGAATAAAGTGCTTGTGTAGTTAGTCGTCTTTTGTGTTGTCCTGCAGGTATAATAATCATCACAGACGGAGTGACGAGTGTTCCTGATGTTGCTGTGTGTGAAACGCTACTGAACCAGTTAAGAAGTGGAACCATTGCCTGTTCGTTTGTCCAGGTGCTGCTCCGATCCATTAGACAACTCACAAATATATTATAAATAATATTATTTACAATGCCATTCAAAACTTTGGGGTTGGTAAGATTTTTAATGGTTTTTAAAGAAGTCTCTTCTGCTCACCAAGGATGCATTTATTAGATAAAAACATATGGTAAAATCAGTAATATTGTGAAATATTACAGTTTAAAATAAGTGTTTTCTATGTGAATATATATATTAAAATGTAATTTATTTATGTGATGTGCAGCTGTATTTTCAGCATCATTCCTCCAGTCTTCAGTGTCGCATGATCTTCAGAAATCATAATAATATGCTGATTTGCTGCTCAAGAAACATTTCTGATTATTATCAATGATGAAAACAGTTGTGCTGCTTCATATTTTTGTGGATACTGTGATACATTTTATTTTTCAGGATTCTTTGAAGAATAGACAGTTCAAAAGAACAGCTTTTATTTGAAATAGAAATCTTTTGTAGCATTATGTCTTTGCTGTAACTTTTGGTCAATTTACTTGATGAGTAAAAGTATTACTTTCTTTAAAACAAAATCTTACGGACCTCAAACCTTTAAATGGTAAATGCAGATTATTTGTTTTACTGTATAACTGCTCTGAGGTGTTGTGTTTGTGAATGTTTCCTTCAGGTGGGCGGTGCTTACTCCTATGACTGTAGTTTTGGCTACATCCCCAATGTGGAGCTGATGAAGTTCATCTCCATGGCAACCTTTGGCTCCTACCTGTCCATGTATCCAGAGTCCGACTCTACAGGCGACGAGATGAACGCTTACCACCGCGCCTTCCTCACATACTCCTTCCTGAGGCCCGGCGAGTCCATGAACCCAGAGTACTGCTGCTGTAAGCTCAACACTGAAGCCACACCTAAGAATATCTGAACATCAAATCTGTATGCCACAGGATCTCCTCTTTTCACTAACATCACTTTTCTTGAGCACTTTTGAAGTCTTAGTGTGTTTGAATCACATTATCTACAGACATGTTTCACTAACCACTAGAAAAATACTTAATGTCATTTTCAACACTAGAACTACTGTTTTAGCATTTCATACCGTCCATGATTTTCCTTGATAAATGTGTCTGTAGTACTTTTTAAAAATAGCCATTTGATTTCATATTTTGTTAAGTAATGCAGTGACATTCAGACATTAAGTGAGCAGTGTTATTTCAGTAATATTTTTACTGTTGTAGTATTTATTTATATTTTGAATTCTCAGTATTATTTTATGTTATGCGTTTTTGTCATTTATTTTTAAATATTTTAATATTTTTTGAATTTCATAAAGATTTTTATTTCACTTTGAGTTTTAATAATTTTAATACTCCAACGTAAACATGTTTATTTCAGTTTATTTCCATTTTCATCTAATATTTATTTTATTTCAGCTCTTTTTCCAATTGCCAAAAAATAATATTTAACAGTTTTAGTTAACAGTAACAGCCCTGAGTGTGATTAAAGTGTCTAAATAGTTTACTTAGAACGTACTTATGTAGATGACCGTGGAAGTCTAAAACTGAGATTACACAGCTGCTGTTTTAATAGGCAAATATGAGAAGTGAGAACCACAGAGAAGGATGGATAGCATTCGGAGATGTTTGAACGCTTGAATATTTCTTAGACAATATTTCTCTGTTCACTTAAAACACTGTTAGTTCCCCACACATTATCAGACTGCAAAGAAATGAATACCAAAGCTCTCAGCACTCAGTATATCAGCCCTGTCTGTGCACTTTCATTTCTGCCTCCTAGTCAAGCCAAATTCATATCACATTAGAGGTAGTTTCATACTCATCATTTTCACGAGGTTTGGTCAAAAGTTAGTTCAGATGTCATATGATTTTCAGTGGGCCTCTTTTGAAGTTGCTTAATCATTTGTGAAACGCAAGCATCTGACTGCAGGGAACCACAACTGATTTTACTTTCACTTTTAAAACATCTACATACAGCTAGGATTTGATTTGGTTAGAATGCAAAATGACCATATATATAGTAACACTTCTCACTATTTTTATATTACTAGCATATTGGCTGTACTTATAAAGCACATATGTCACCCTGGGCCACAAAACCAGTCATAAGGGTACATTTTTTGAAATTGAGATTTATACATCATCTGAAAGCTGAATAAATGATCTTTCCATTGATGTGTGGTTTGTTAGGATAGGACAATATTTGGCCGAGATACAACTATTTGAAAATCTGGAATCTGAGGGTGCAAAAAAATAAAAATATTGATAAAATCAGCTTTAAAGTTGTCCAAATGAAGTTCTTAGCAATGCATATTACTAATCAAAAATGAAGTTTTGATATATTTACGGTAGGAAATTTACAAAATATCTTCATGGAACATGATCTTTACTTAATATTCTAATGATTTTTGGCATAAAAGAAAAATTGATAGTTTTGACCCATACAATGTTTTTTTTTTGCTATTGCTACAAATATACCCCAGCGACTTAACACTGCTTTTGTGCTGCAGGGTCACATATTAATGTCTGATTCTGCATGACCGTATTTTAGATTCCTTAATCTACCTCATACCTAAACTTAACCTTACTAACTATTAATAAGCAGCAAATTATTTTATTATATAGTTTGAGGCAAAAGTTGTAGTTAATAGTGAGAATTAGTCCTTAAAAGTGTGGCCGTATATTTAAATGAATTTATTTTAGGTTTATCTTTTGCATAATGCAATGCCTACAGCACTGTAATGGCTGGTCTGTGTCGTCTGTGTGTTTGTAGTCTCCCAGCACAGGCTCTTTAATGAACACCTGGTGTCGGCCAGTGGAAACCCCGCCTTAGTGATGCGCAGGAAGAAACACACGGAGAAAGAAGTGCACGCTGACTTGATCAGTGTGCTGTCCATCAGACTGCGAGAGGGATACACCATCCGGGAAATCAACATCACTAAAGGTACTTTAACCTCATAGGGTCAGGTGTTCAAGTATGCTTGTATAATGAATATATACAAATATTATGCATTTAATGCACCCTTGAGATTTCAAAATAATCTCGTCTCTTTATAAGGAGGAAGTCAGCTGGAGGTGAAGCTGGTCCTCCTCTGGAAGCATAACATGCGTATCGAGTACCTTGCCGTGGCGTCTTGGCCCCTGAATCCAGTCAAACGCACCACCTGGGTGGAGGTGACCATAGAGGGCAGCTACGACATCCTCCATGACATCAGCTGCACCATGCGGAAACCAATCACAAGCCCCTACCGGACGTCTGTCATCCGCCGCTTCTGGAACACTCTGCAGAGGTCAGTTATAAACTCTGGTTTCAGTCTTATCTTGAATGATGATCGCAGAAGGAAGATTTACGGTCTGCTTTAGTTTGATGTAGAGTAATGCTGTATAGTGTTTCTCCTCAACAGCATAAATCAGACAGATCAGATGTTGGTGCACCTGCAGTCCTTTAATTCCATCCCAGAACACTACACCATCCCCGAAAGCACGAAAAATGGGGTTCCTCTGTTTTACATCCCACCTGGATCCACAACACCGGTGAGTGTTAGCGCAAAACTACAAAGTCCAAAAGTTTGGGGCCAGCAGGATTTGTTTTCACCAAGGATGCGTTCAGTTGATCAAAAGTGACAGCAAAGACATTTATAATGTTACAAAAGATTTCTGTTTCAAATAAACATTCTATTCATCAAAGAATCCTGAAAAATAAAATGTGTCTGTAGTACTTTTTAAAAATAGCCATTTGATTTCATATTTTGTTAAGTAATGCAGTGACATTCAGACATTAAGTGAGCAGTGTTATTTCAGTAATATTTTTACTGTTGTAGTATTTATTTATATTTTGAATTCTCAGTATTATTTTATGTTATGCGTTTTTGTCATTTATTTTTAAATATTTTATTATTTTTTGAATTTCATAAAGATTTTTATTTCACTTTGAGTTTTAATAATTTTAATACTCCAACGTAAACATATTTATTTCAGTTTATTTCCATTTTCATCTAATATTTATTTTATTTCAGCTCTTTTTCCAATTGCCAAAAAATAATATTTAACAGTTTTAGTTAACAGTAACAGCCCTGAGTGTGATTAAAGTGTCTAAATAGTTTACTTAGAACGTACTTATGTAGATGACCGTGGAAGTCTAAAACTGAGATTACACAGCTGCTGTTTTAATAGGCAAATATGAGAAGTGAGAACCACAGAGAAGGATGGATAGCATTCGGAGATGTTTGAACGCTTGAATATTTCTTAGACAATATTTCTCTGTTCACTTAAAACACTGTTAGTTCCCCACACATTATCAGACTGCAAAGAAATGAATACCAAAGCTCTCAGCACTCAGTATATCAGCCCTGTCTGTGCACTTTCATTTCTGCCTCCTAGTCAAGCCAAATTCATATCACATTAGAGGTAGTTTCATACTCATCATTTTCACGAGGTTTGGTCAAAAGTTAGTTCAGATGTCATATGATTTTCAGTGGGCCTCTTTTGAAGTTGCTTAATCATTTGTGAAACGCAAGCATCTGACTGCAGGGAACCACAACTGATTTTACTTTCACTTTTAAAACATCTACATACAGCTAGGATTTGATTTGGTTAGAATGCAAAATGACCATATATATAGTAACACTTCTCACTATTTTTATATTACTAGCATATTGGCTGTACTTATAAAGCACATATGTCACCCTGGGCCACAAAACCAGTCATAAGGGTACATTTTTTGAAATTGAGATTTATACATCATCTGAAAGCTGAATAAATGATCTTTCCATTGATGTGTGGTTTGTTAGGATAGGACAATATTTGGCCGAGATACAACTATTTGAAAATCTGGAATCTGAGGGTGCAAAAAAATAAAAATATTGATAAAATCAGCTTTAAAGTTGTCCAAATGAAGTTCTTAGCAATGCATATTACTAATCAAAAATGAAGTTTTGATATATTTACGGTAGGAAATTTACAAAATATCTTCATGGAACATGATCTTTACTTAATATTCTAATGATTTTTGGCATAAAAGAAAAATTGATAGTTTTGACCCATACAATGTTTTTTTTTTGCTATTGCTACAAATATACCCCAGCGACTTAACACTGCTTTTGTGCTGCAGGGTCACATATTAATGTCTGATTCTGCATGACCGTATTTTAGATTCCTTAATCTACCTCATACCTAAACTTAACCTTACTAACTATTAATAAGCAGCAAATTATTTTATTATATAGTTTGAGGCAAAAGTTGTAGTTAATAGTGAGAATTAGTCCTTAAAAGTGTGGCCGTATATTTAAATGAATTTATTTTAGGTTTATCTTTTGCATAATGCAATGCCTACAGCACTGTAATGGCTGGTCTGTGTCGTCTGTGTGTTTGTAGTCTCCCAGCACAGGCTCTTTAATGAACACCTGGTGTCGGCCAGTGGAAACCCCGCCTTAGTGATGCGCAGGAAGAAACACACGGAGAAAGAAGTGCACGCTGACTTGATCAGTGTGCTGTCCATCAGACTGCGAGAGGGATACACCATCCGGGAAATCAACATCACTAAAGGTACTTTAACCTCATAGGGTCAGGTGTTCAAGTATGCTTGTATAATGAATATATACAAATATTATGCATTTAATGCACCCTTGAGATTTCAAAATAATCTCGTCTCTTTATAAGGAGGAAGTCAGCTGGAGGTGAAGCTGGTCCTCCTCTGGAAGCATAACATGCGTATCGAGTACCTTGCCGTGGCGTCTTGGCCCCTGAATCCAGTCAAACGCACCACCTGGGTGGAGGTGACCATAGAGGGCAGCTACGACATCCTCCATGACATCAGCTGCACCATGCGGAAACCAATCACAAGCCCCTACCGGACGTCTGTCATCCGCCGCTTCTGGAACACTCTGCAGAGGTCAGTTATAAACTCTGGTTTCAGTCTTATCTTGAATGATGATCGCAGAAGGAAGATTTACGGTCTGCTTTAGTTTGATGTAGAGTAATGCTGTATAGTGTTTCTCCTCAACAGCATAAATCAGACAGATCAGATGTTGGTGCACCTGCAGTCCTTTAATTCCATCCCAGAACACTACACCATCCCCGAAAGCACGAAAAATGGGGTTCCTCTGTTTTACATCCCACCTGGATCCAGCACACCGGTGAGTGTTAGTGCAAAACGAAATAGTGCACAAAGTTTGGGACAGTAAGACTTTTATATATATATAAGAAATTCATACTCAAAAATTCATAATGTTCAGAAATTATGCATTAAATTGATTAAAAGTTACAGTAAAGACATTTATAATGTTCTAAACGATTTATTTGGTTTTAAATGCTATTTTTGTTAAACTTTCTATTCATCAAAGAATCCTGAAAAATAAAGTGCTTCCACAAAAAACATGCAACAGCACAACTGTTTTCAGCATTGATAATAATCAGAAATGTTTCTTGAGCAGCAAATCAGCATATTAGAATGATTTCTGAAGATCATGTGACACTGAAGACTGGAGTAATGATGCTGAAAATACAGCTTTGATCACAGAAATAAATTACATTTTACAATATATTCACATAGAAAACAGTAATTTTAAACTGAAATAATATTTCAGAATATTACTGTTTTTACTATATTTTTGGTCAAATAAATGCAGCCCTGGTGAATTTTTTAAAAAACCTTGAAAAATGTTGTGAATTCTGTGAAAAAAGCGTCTCTTAAATTACATAAACAGTAGCGTAGCACACTAAGGTTCATGTTTTTGTTGTGTTTTGGTGATTTAAACATGTTAAACACAATCCTGCTCTCCATCAGGTCCTCTCCCTCCAGCACAGTGGCTCTAAAGACTCCAGCCAATCACAGTTTGCCTCCTACTGGAAGCCCATCCTGTCCATGGATGCCAACTTCTGGCAGCGCTGGCTGCACATGCATCGCATCGCTATCCTTCTGGAGCATGACATGTGAGTGAACACAGCCTGGATTGGTCAGCGGTCTCTATAGCATAGACCTATCAGCAAAATGTTAACTTGAGTTGGAATGAAATAAGAGAGATTGGATTTAGATTCAGTGTGCATTAAATCCCAATGGCAGTAAACGGTTTTCTTGTCTCTGTTTTGCTGTGTGTCTCTCTGTTCAGCCCGGTCCCAAAGCACGTGCACAACGCTGGCAGTAACGGTCGCTTCAGTACCATCCAGTGTCGCATCTCTCACTCGGCGCTCACCTCGCTGCTCAGGGACTGGAGCAGTTTCGTCCTGGTGGAGGGATACTCATACGTCAAACTTATCTACAGGTACATGCACAGCTCATTTGACAGATTTACAGAGCATTTTAACAAGCATTATTCCCACACTAGATTCAGACATTTTTCCCACATTCAGATATAAATAACCAGTGTTATTTATATTATTTATTTATATTATATTGTGTTGCTATTATATCATTCATTCATACCTGTTATTTTTATATTTTCATTATTATTTTTTTTTTATGTGCTTTAGTCATTTAAAAGAAATTCTATATAGCTTTAATTAATTTTTATTTCAGCTTTAGTTTTAGTAATTTTTATACTTCAACATTAACATATTTCAGTTATTTCTAATACATTTCAAATTTTCGTGTATGTTTTTTCATCTAATATTTAGATTTTATTTTATTTGAGCTTTTTTCAATTACCTATTTTTTTTTAAATAATTTTAATTAACAGTAACAACACTGTGTGACTAAAGTGTCCAAATACTTTTTGGGGATTATGTATGTGACTGTGTTTATTCCAAGGGTTATTATAGTTATGTGTTACTTGAAATAAAATAAATATAAAATATAAAAATGACAAATCACAACAAAATTACTCAAACTTTAATGAAAATGAAAATGGAAAATATACATATAAAAACTAATTCAAAATATTAATAAAAATGACAAATCACAACAAAATTACTCAAACTTTAATAAAAATGAAAATGGAAAATCTACAAATAAAAACTCAAAATATTATTAAAAACTATAGTGGTATCTCAATGATACTAAAATATCATTATTTCATACGCAGTTCATTTGGCAGATTTACAGAGCAGTTCAGCAGTGTTTAACAAGCATTATTCCCACAGTGCCTCTGAGCTGCCCCCCGTCTCCTTCTATCTGGTGCGTCTGATCTCTAAAGCTCCCTGCATGGTGCTGCGATTGGGCTTCCCGATAGGGACTCTGGCACACTCCAGGAACAAGGTGAAGGTGTTTTCCACACTAGAATTCAGTTCATTTGGTTGCTGCGAAAGCTGTTTTCAGAGCAGCACTGTATGGAGGCGCATAAGAGAACGAGTGTTTCTTACTCTGTAGATTGTGGATGAACTTCGTGAGCAGATCCTTCGGCTGCGGTTCCCTCATCGAGTCCAGAATAAGGAGGCCACGCCAAAAACCAAGCGGAAGATTCTGGGTAACGCGTCGCCCTCCATGTCGCCGCCTCTTTCTGTGCCCAAACCGGCGCTGTCTGACCGGCCGTGTGTGGTGGTGCTCAACAAACCTCTGGAAAAACTACTGATCAGGTCTGTGACGTAACATTAAACAATAATAGATCTTATTACAGTTATCTCAATTTAGCTTCATGAAGTTATGACGGACCTATAATCAACATGAAGTCAAAAGTTACCTTATTTTCTCACTACACGTCTTACTGTGAACGATTCATTGGTGCGTGTTAGTCTGAAGAAAAAAGTTTTACTTTATACTCACACAAAGCCTTTTTATTTCTGTATTTAATATTTTTAGATTTGAACTTTTCATGATCAATGTCTAATGGATAAACTGGACTAAATTCCAAAGATTAATGTGTTTAATATCGTGTTTTACTCTGGAATGTGTCACTTTACAAAATTACAAGGATTTGCGAACACTGTTTTAATGCAGACTTAGATAAGTGTTATTTTATTATTATTTATACTAATTTAGTTTTTATTAATATCTTGTTTTTTTTCATATTTTCTGTTTTCATTGTAATTTTAGTTAAAGTTTTAGTAATTTAGTTATTTTTAGTGGTCGACCGAGCCAAGGCCGATATATCGGCCGATATTTGGCATTTTAAAAATATCGGCATTGGCCGATAAGTTTTCCTGTTTGGCCAATGCGTTCGAGGCGTGACTTTTATTTTGACGGCGCTGAGAACGGCAGCTCCTGGGCACACAGTGCTCACATTCTCCCTCTTGTTCGCTGTTGTCGTTAACAGTTCTGTCTAAATACAGATAGAAGTCTGTCTAATAATCAGATAGAATGGTTAAACAAAGGAATTAAAATGTATACAAAAAGTCTTATAATGCCTGCTTTTATATTATTAGTAATAGAAAGACAAACATTATAATACTATCTTGTTTGCGTCAGCATTCAGCAAATACGCATTTATATCATTTAAACAAATCTTTGAATGTCTAATAAACATTTCAAATTTAACACATTTATTTTTTTAATCAATTTTCAAATTATTTCAAATTTCTTAAATATGAATTAAAATAAATAAAATTATATCGGCTTTATATCGGCCATCGTCCACCCTGCTTTCCAAGATATCGTCATCGGTATCGGCTGTCAAAAAACCAATATCGTTCGACCACTAGTTATTTTTGTCATTTTTATTATATCATGTCATTTTATTAGTTTGAATTTTAGTTTAATTTTGTAATTATTTGTGCTTTTGCCATTTATTTTTGTATTTCTATTTAGCATCATTTTTGTTTCTGTTTTAGTCATTTTAGTACTTAAGCTTCAGTGTATTTTATTTCTGATCGCTGCCATGCCAACATTTCGAATTTTCATTTCTTTAAAGTTCTTTAAATTTAAGCTTTTCTCATTTTCTAATCTGTTTTCTACATCAAATCATCCTTTATAAAGATGTAAAGAACATTCTGTGAAAATAACCTTTGTATCTTTAATATTGACTTAGTAAGGCCATGTCTAAAATTTAAATCATAGTGAAATTAATGGTTGAAATCCAACTTTGATGCTTGTTATCTCATAATTAGATTTTGAGACTTTAGCCTGGATTTCACAGACAGGGTCACATTTTCCTTTTTTTCAATAGTTTTCGTTTTAGTTTAAAATGACAACACTGACTCTGATTAGTTCTTCTGTAGGTTTTAAAAGCTTATTATTTAGCAAATCTGCTCCCTAATCTTGTTCTGACGTCCTGCTGCAGGTACGAGAAACTTCCGTCAGATTTCCGCACCCCTTTCATCTTAAACATGGAGCCCTTCGCTCAGCCGCCCATCATGGGCGCCCCTCTCAGCATGGCTGCCAGCAGGACGGCGTCCTCCACCATGGCGTCTCTGTCCCGATACTTCCTGCACCAGCGCTGGGTTTGGGCCGTTCAGAACGGCCCGGGAACCGCCGTGTCGCTGCACGCAGTCGCTCATATCCTCTCCATGCTCTCCGAGTGAGTCTAAAACATCCTTGACCTGTAAGAAGTCACTTCTGTCAAGAGCATTTGCTGCATTCTCAATGGCTGTTTTCGATTGTGCAGTATTCGTCTGTCGGAAGGCTTCCACTTTGCCGCCAGCGGAGAGGGTATCGTCAACATGGTGTCAGAACTGCCAATGCAGGTGAAAGTATGAACACTCTACGCTAGTATATCCCAGTTTTAGCGTTTTGGTAGCGATGCATCTCTAACTTTCAGCCACAACTGTGCATGCAGAGTCCGTCAGCTGATTTGGACGGAGAAAAACACACCTGCATTGTCCAGTACATCCTTTTCCCACCTCATTCCACTTCTACCAAGGACAGGTAACGCTTCATCTGTTCACTGCTAAATTCTTCGATGGCTTCAGCTGAGTGATTCCTATGCTGTAATGGTCTAGAGTAGATCATTGTAAGGCTGAGTGCATCATCACACTGCTCACATTTAAAGAGGTTCTGAGTTTAAAAGTTTATGATTTAGAAAATCTGGCTCCTAATCTTGTATGAGAAGATGAAAGTCTACATTTTTACGAATTTATGATGGCTTTACAATGAAACTGCAGGGGTCTGTGTGAGATTATGACAGAAATACAGATACTGAATTAAATGAAAGCGTATACATTTTAAAATGTAATATAAAAATAAGTAAAATTTGTAAAAATATATAAAGAAAAAAATCAATAGAACATTTATTTGTTAATTAAACCTTAATAATCAGTTAAGTTTGGTTTAATTTAAATCAAATAATTAAACAACTTTGTTTTAATTAACTATGTTTATTGTTTTGATTAATTCCAAATTTGAAGATGTTATGAAATTCATTACATTTAGCATTAGTTAAAGTCTCAGGGGGTAGTTCACAGGAAATCATTTTGGTCATAAAATGTTTGTTTGACAAATAAGTTTGGGAAACTCTGCCTTCATGAATTGTGCAGGATCTGAAAAAAAAATTGTTTGTAAATAGCATCAAAATAAAACAATGACTGAAAAAAAAAAATACAATAAATAAATAAATAGTTAAGATCTGAACAATGTAAAAATGACAATGAGTGAAAACTTTACAATTAAAATAAAAATACAAAAAATAAAAACTAATTCAAAATATGAATTAAAACTATAATACTGTCTCAAACCAAGAGGTTGCATTATTGTATTTCTGCTAATTTTCACTTTTATGACATCCATTATTTGGAGAGATAAAATACAATAAATAGTGCAGAACTGAAAAATATTTAATTGTTTGCGAATATGGTTTGTCCTCTTCATACAGCTAATGGCATGCTAGGTGCACTAATTCAATTAAAAGATTAGAAGAGCACAGTTAGTTAGTGATAGTTTTTGTCTTATAATGGGCGTTGGGTTTAACTCTGTCTGTGTTTGGCGTGGTGTCTCCAGTTTCTCCACAGATGATGACAATGACACTGAGGTGGAGGCCATAGATGTGGACACAGAGCTGAGTTTGGTGACGGAGTGCTGGGTGGAGCCTCAGAGCGGAGCTGTCTGCAGCTCACTGGAGCAGCAGAGACACTTTGAGAAGCTCACGTATCAGGAGATCCCTCAGGCTGTTAGTCACAACTCATGACTGCCACTCATATGTGACAGAAAAATGCCTAGTAATTGTACCTATTTTACAAAGCTGTGAGACTTGACCAGTGGTCAGTACAATTAGCTTTACATGAGCATTCATAAAGTGGCAATTACAAAGCTTTTAGCTCCTATAATGCATTTCTGAGTGACATCTTTACCAGAATACACAGTCAAATATGGTGAAAAGTGGTATTTTCACTATACAGTTTTAATATATATTTTTTAATGTTACGTCATCGCTCCACTATAGTGAGTAGGAGCTGTTAAGTAGAAAAAGAGAACAAAATTACATACATTTTTGAAATGGGCCGTTATTATGGCAGCAACAGGTATGCAATACAATTTAAAAATATGCATTATATACATTTATATCAATTACAGCTTGTTCGACTAGTCATTCTACCAGAAGTATTATAGATAACAAACTAAAATTAAAACCATAAAAAATATATATTTTCATAACTTAAATAAAATGTTACCTAAAATCACATTAAGTATTAAAAAACGTATTTCACTTCAGATAGTTTCTCATTTACTTGAGATGTACTAAAATAACTAAAACTGAATTAGAAATGAATAAAAATTATATAGATGTAAACAATTCAACAAAATGACAATAAATTGTCAAAAACACGCAAAAAAATTAGCTAAAATTAAAATGAAAGAGAGAAATATATATATATAAACTGTATATATATATATATAAAACAAAAAAAAGCAATGACTGAAAAAAAAAAAATACAATAAATAAATAAATAGTTAAGATCTGAACAATGTAAAAATGACAATGAGTGAAAACTTTACAATTAAAATGAAAATACAAAAAATAAAAACTAATTCAAAATATGAATTAAAACTATAATACTGTCTCAAACCAAGAGGTTGCATTATTGTATTTCTGCTAATTTTCACTTTTATGACATCCATTATTTGGAGAGATAAAATACAATAAATAGTGCAGAACTGAAAAATATTTAATTGTTTGCGAATATGGTTTGTCCTCTTCATACAGCTAATGGCATGCTAGGTGCACTAATTCAATTAAAAGATTAGAAGAGCACAGTTAGTTAGTGATAGTTTTTGTCTTATAATGGGCGTTGGGTTTAACTCTGTCTGTGTTTGGCGTGGTGTCTCCAGTTTCTCCACAGATGATGACAATGACACTGAGGTGGAGGCCATAGATGTGGACACAGAGCTGAGTTTGGTGACGGAGTGCTGGGTGGAGCCTCAGAGCGGAGCTGTCTGCAGCTCACTGGAGCAGCAGAGACACTTTGAGAAGCTCACGTATCAGGAGATCCCTCAGGCTGTTAGTCACAACTCATGACTGCCACTCATATGTGACAGAAAAATGCCTAGTAATTGTACCTATTTTACAAAGCTGTGAGACTTGACCAGTGGTCAGTACAATTAGCTTTACATGAGCATTCATAAAGTGGCAATTACAAAGCTTTTAGCTCCTATAATGCATTTCTGAGTGACATCTTTACCAGAATACACAGTCAAATATGGTGAAAAGTGGTATTTTCACTATACAGTTTTAATATATATTTTTTAATGTTACGTCATCGCTCCACTATAGTGAGTAGGAGCTGTTAAGTAGAAAAAGAGAACAAAATTACATACATTTTTGAAATGGGCCGTTATTATGGCAGCAACAGGTATGCAATACAATTTAAAAATATGCATTATATACATTTATATCAATTACAGCTTGTTCGACTAGTCATTCTACCAGAAGTATTATAGATAACAAACTAAAATTAAAACCATAAAAAATATATATTTTCATAACTTAAATAAAATGTTACCTAAAATCACATTAAGTATTAAAAAACGTATTTCACTTCAGATAGTTTCTCATTTACTTGAGATGTACTAAAATAACTAAAACTGAATTAGAAATGAATAAAAATTATATAGATGTAAACAATTCAACAAAATGACAATAAATTGTCAAAAACACGCAAAAAAATTAGCTAAAATTAAAATGAAAGAGAGAAATATATATATATAAACTGTATATATATATATATAAAACAAAAAAAAGTAATTCATTTTATAAAAACTACAATAATGACCAAGTAGCCAGGTCAGATGTTTATCTTGATATTTCGTTATCATATTTCTGATTTTATTACATCCATTATTTGGAGAGAGAAAATTTAAGACAGAAAACCATTTAAATAATAGTGCATAAATTGTTCTATTTTTAAATGTGATATTTAAAATAATGTTGAACATGTGATAGACCACGTGAGAAGCGTATTTCTGGGTTCATGGATCACAAAACTCACTCCTTGAAAAAAATTGCCATGTGAACACATGAATTTTATCAAAGAGGAGTCATGAAAATGGATTTTTATAGATGTACAGTATATATATATATCTATATGTATATATATATTTTTTTTTTTGTGCCCAGTAACACCAGGAACATTAAGTAAGAAAGTAAACGGGGTCAGTTTTGATTTCATGCAGACTTTAATGTATTTAGGCATTTTTATTGAGAACTGACAGAGTCAAAGCTTATGAATTGCATTTCTCTGTTCCAGATTTTTCCCCGTGATCTGTCGTGCATGACGACGATGATCACATTCGAATACCTCATCCAGCTGTGTCAGAATAAAGAGCAGGTGTGTCCTCTCAGCAGCGTCAGAGATGCTCCAGGTACAAACCTGCACCTTCAGCCGTCTCCTTACACACAGTCATATGAGATCTGAAGCTCAGTGTGGTGTGTTGCTCCTGTAGGCGAGATCCCTGCCGCTGCTGCTGATGACTGCATACACACTGTGCCTTTCCAGTTCGACCTGATGAAACTCTTGCCCAAGTGCCAGCAGATCGAGCTCTTCTTCTACACCTTCAGCCGAGGTACAAGTCCATTGTCTGTCCTCCCCTACCCTCCTCCTGTTCTTTCTTACATTCATATTCCTTTATCCAAATGTGACCCTGGAGCACAAAAGCAGTGTTAAGTCGCTGGGGTATATTTGTAGCAATAGCCAAAAATACATTGTATGGGTCAAAATTATCGATTTCTTTTATGCCAAAAATCATTAGAATATTAAATAAAGATCGTGTTCCATGAAGATATTTAGTAAATTTCCTACCGTAAATATATAAAAAACAAAATTTTTGATTGGTAATATGCATTGCTAAGAACTTCATTTGGACAACTTTAAAGCTGATTTTCTCAATATTTAGATTTTTTTGCACCCTCAGATTCCAGATTTTCAAATAGTTGTGTCTCCGCCAAATATTGTCCTATCCTAACAAACCATACATCAATGGAAAGATTATTTATTCAGCTTTCAGATGCATTCTCAATTTCGAAAAATTGACACTTATGACTGGTTTTGTGGTCCAGGGTCACGAATGAGTGAACACTGGGGCTTATTTCACAGTTTTTCTGTTGACCTTTGACCTCTGTTACAGAGGGGCAGGAGGACGCCTCCCGTAGCACCTCCTCTCTGCCCAACGACCTCCTCCTCAGCCTCTTCCACGGCTCGCTGCAGAACGAGCTCAGTGATCGAGAGATCCTGTTGACTGACGGCGATCATGTGGCGTTCATGCATCACATCCTAGAGCGGGAAAGAGATGGCCACGTGGCTCCATTCTCACTTCCTGTCATCAAAGGTGATTTGCCTGTATTAATGGTAAAATGTCTGCAACGCTCATGCACCCAAATGAAAACATACACTACTGTTCAAAAGATTTGAAAGAAATGAATACTTTTATTCAGCAAGGATGCATTAAATTGATGAAAAGTGACAGTAAAGACATTTATAATGTAACAAAAGATTTCTTTTTCAAATAAACGCTGTTCTTTCGAACTTTCTATTTTATCAAAGAATCCTAAAAAAATAACTTTTTTCATAGTTTCCACAAAAATATTGGGCAGCACAACTGTTTTCAACATTGATAATAATCAGAAATGTTTCTTGAGCAGCAAATCAGCATATTAGAATGATTTCTGAAGATCATGTGACACTGAAGACTGGAGGAATGATGCTTTGATCACAGCAATAAATTACATTTGAAAATATATATACATAGAAAACTGTTATTATATATTTAATTTTAGTTTTAATTATTTTATTATATAAATTGTAATAATATTTCACAATATAAGTTTTTGCTGTATTTTTGATTAAATAAATGCAGCCTTGGCGAGCAGAATAGACATCTATTAAAATCATTTGGTAGTGTGTGTGTATATATACAGTATATTATAATTCAGCTTTGCCTTCAGAGGAATAAATTAAATTTTAACACATACGAATAGAAAACAGTTATTTTAAATAGTAATAATATTTCACAATATGACTGTTTTTACTGTATTTTTGATCAAATAAATGCAGCCTTGGTGAGCAGAAGAGACTTATATATATATATAATTAATCTGGAAACACAGAGCAACCACCCTTGGTTTGTTGTTTTCATTTACTCTTGCTTAAGTGTAAGTGTAAAGTGGCATTGCGCTCATTGAAGAAGAAACAAGATGTTTAAACTAAGTAGATGATTTAAAACACACTAATTGAAAGACTTCACACTAATGGATGCCAGACATCCCAAATGACCTTTAATTGATTCAATAGCAGTTACTAGTGACATAAGAAGAGACTGACCCCTGATCTTCCCTCATGAGGTTTATCTGTGTGTGTGTTTTCAGAGGAGAGCTTGAAGCATCTGGAGAGGCAGGACACTGTTCTGTCTTTCCACACGATTGGAAGCAGTAAAGAGGTGACGGGCTCCTCCAGCACACTGCAGGTACATCAGCTCATATTACAGCTCAGCTGAAAAAACCCAACCACACTCATAGTCAGTGTTGGGGAAAGCTACTTTTAAAAGTAATGCATTACAATATTGCGTTACTCCATAAAAAAGTAACTAATTATGTTACTTTTTATGGAAAGTAATGTGTTGCGTTACTTTTGCGTTACTTTTTAAATCTGGACAGGGCTTGCTTGTTTGTTTTTAAAATAAAAAAGTTATATTTTTGGCAAATATAAAAGCCTTTTCACACCAAAAGGCAAATGTATAAGCCTCAAGCTGAAGGGAAAGTAAATTTACGTCCGTACAGTAGAATGCAGAAGAAGACATTTCAACACTTCAGCAATAAAAGTAAGAGTACTAGAGTAATTTGTGCTTATTAGTACGCTTGAACTGGATCATCGAAGGTCAGAAGCAAAGACATTGGTTAATAGAATGGGATTTAATACATAAAGGATATTTGTGTTGTTTAACATTTAATTATTGCAGGTTTGCGTCATATTCTGAGTTGCATTATTTTTATTCATTTTGAGGAATACTGAATCTGTGTTTTTTTTATGCATATTCATATTTATTTTAGAACTACAGTAACATCTGATTTCTCTCAACATGAGGACGGGAGAGCTGTCAATCAATAAATTGGAAAAAAAAAGTAACTTGCGTTACTTATTTGAAAAAGTAACTCAGATATTCTCTTGTAAATTAAAAAGTAATGTGTTACTTTACTAGTTACTTGAAAACAAGTAATCTGATTACGTTACTTGTAATGCGTTACCCCCAACACTGCTGATAACCAGTCCACACATGTGTGTGAAACAGCCTTTGGCTGGTAAATCAAATGGAGTTAACTTTATCTGGAGCATAATACATATTACATAAATGACCCATAATTGATATCTGACCCTCACTGATGGAACTAAAGTATACAACTCACACACTTTTTACCACAGTGGACGATTAAACATCAGCTTATTGCTGCCTGGGAATAGAACCTATGAGGCATCATGCCTTACTAGTTACAGGTGCACATTAGTCCATCACTTATATGCAAGGGGAAAACACAAAACAATTGCATTATTTGTATATTTTCAATATAAATACATTTTAATTAAATAAAAAAATCATGGCTGGCTAGAAATATTTATTAAAAAAAATACAAACTAACTAAATAATAAAATGATAAAAAAATAAAATAAAATAAATTGATATTATATTTTTCTCAGATTATTTTCCAGATTGTTTGCTGCTTCTGTGATACTTTTTTCCCCCAAGATTCTTTGATGAATAGAAAGTTCAAAAGAGCAGCATTTATTTGAAATAGAAGACTTTTGTAAGATTATAAATTTACTTTACTGGCACTTTTGATCAATTTAATGTGTCCTTGCTGAATAAAAATATTAATTTCTTTCATTTAAAAATAAATAAATAAATAAATAAATCTTACTGACCCCAAACTTTCAAACGGCAGTGTACTTATCCTTCTGTTGTTGGCGGAGTTGTTACAGTGTGTGTGTGTTTGTTCTTGGCAGAGCTTCAGTAATGCAGATCTTGTGGATGACGAGCCAGCTGGCGCGGAGCAGGACTGCTTATCTCCTCACTGGAAATGTTACGCCAAATACATCAGTCATCAGCAGATCCTGCTCACTTTCCTGCCAGCTACATTCACAGGTGCATCGTCTGTCAATGCCAATAGTCCTTTAAGTTTACACACATCATGAGATTGAAGTTATTTGAATGCTTTTTATTTAGCCACTTACATTTTTGGCTGCAAACATGAAACATGCCCACAGATGAACCCAGCAGTGTTTGACTAAACTAGTATTGCAATCTGGAGAATGTTACTACCAACTACCAGTCGGTGGGTCTTTAATACTTATAAATACCAATGTTAAAGAAAATGCAAGAAAAAAGTTTATTATTAAAATAATAATCTGTTGCTTAATATATAATAAATAATAATTATGAATAAAACATTCATAATGAATATAAAATTTTTATTGCTGTAGTCTAATGATTATTCAGTTAATATTGCGTCAAAATGCAGAAGAAATTATAGTAATAAAAAAAAAACCTAACACTCCCTTAACTTATGACATGGCTTTTGTGTAACTTAATATCTTGTAATATTGTTGTTATGTGCTTATTTTTTAATAACTTTCTATTTAAGCTTTATTTTGACTGTGCAGATGTGCAGATTTTGATGTCGTCTGGGCTGGAAACTGAACCTCCAATCAACAGCAGTCTCCTGGAAGAGGAGGAGACCTGTAGTCACGGCAACGGCCAATCACAGGCCGACTCCTTCAGCAGCTCTGCCAATGGTCCACAGGTTGGAACAGGTCAACATGGAGAAGACAGGAAGGGGTCCACAGTGGAAGCAGGAGTGAACACAAGTGATGCTGGTATGGGACTTAAATTCTGCTGCATGTTTCCAGACTGGATTTGACACAATGAAGTGACAAATATGACAGAAACTGAAACCAAACAAGGGAGTTTAGTTGTGTTTCACATCAGGGTTATTGTACTTAACTAAAAATACAAATAAAAGCATAAAAAAAAGGTTTTTGTTAGTTGAAATAAAATCCAAAAAATAAATGGTGCCTTGCACACCTGACCCAATTGTGTGTAAGATGAAATTACAGTACAAACTAGAACAATATCTATCTTTCACACTACGCAAATGTGCATCATCAAACTGTAAAACTGAAATAATACAATCTAAAAAAAATACATTTATTTTTTTTCATCTAGTTGCCAAGGCAACATCTCTATTTTCATTTAGTTTTAAATTGTCTATTTAGGTAATTTAGTTTAAATTAATTTAAATTGAGTTACTTTAGTTTAAACCGTGTAGATATATACACAAATAAAATAAAATAAAAAAAAGTAATAAAAATGGCAAGAACTTAGAAATGACTAAACTCACTAAAATGAAAACAGAAAATATAAAAATAAAAAATATTCAAAATATTAATAATATATCAAAGCTACAAAACATAGCTGCGTCACATGATCCAGCTGGTTAGGGCAAAAAAAAATGAATGAGATGGGAGAGATTTTTATATTCATACCTCTTGTCTCATAACTTTCAGCTTCAGAGGAGAAGGACGGCGTTCAGTTTGTGGAGCCTCAGAAGCGAGACTGTCACATCACGTTCAGCAGACAGGTGTCTCAGCAGAGCGGCGGCGACGCAGCACGACCCCGCTGCCCCATCTACATCTACAACTGCTCCCTGGAGTCCCTCAAAGAGCAGCTGGTCCACCCGCGCTCAGGACGCCAGCCCAGAGACGTCTTCTTCAGGTACTGAGACACGCTGCCTCATACAGAGGAAAGCTACTGTGTGTCGCTTGAAGGTCTCAGGACACCAGCTCTGTTCTAAACCATAGAGAGCGGCCTACTGCATACCTAGACTGCGACCTGCTGAAGCAGTGTCTAACTGAAGTAGGACCTTATAAGTCACACTCTTATTTTAGTATCGTTGATATACTATTATACTTTATATTTAGAATTGTATTTATTTATTTATTTTTCTATTTTAAATTTATATATTTTTTCCACTTTAATTTTAGTTAAAGTTTTAGTAATTTAGTGTTTTTGCGATTTTTATACTTCTTCTTTCTATTTTTTAAAAATATATATATATCTATATAGATTTTTTCGATATAGTTATTTAGTTTAGTTTTTCTTTTCTTTTAATGTGTCTATATAGTTTTTATTAAATGTTTTTTCTCTTAGTTTTACTTTAGTTAAACTAAACGAAAATGAGAACTGAAAATTATTATTTTTAATTCTATTTTTATATTATTTAGAATTTTATATTTTATAATTGATATAATTTATATTCTGTTTTCCACTTTAATTTTAGTTAAGTAAGTTTTAGTTATTTTGTGTTTTTGCAATTTTTATTCATTTTCTTTGAGTTTTCTTTCTTTCTTTTCTTTTTTTTTTTTTAAATATGTCTTTATAGTTTTTATTAATTTGTATTTATTAGTTTTACTTTATTTTAATTAATATTTTTAATTTTATTTTTATATTATTTTTACAATTTTTCTATTTTATAATTTTAGTATTATTTATATTGCTGTTTCCACTTGAATTTTAGTTAAAGTTTTTGTAATTTTGTGTTTTTGTCATTTTTATTTAAAAATGCCTATAGAGTTTTTTATTAATTAGTTAGTTTTACTTTAGTTTAGTTATTTTGGTGCTTCAAGTTGAATTAAATGAAAATGAGAAATGTTGATATATAATAACTAGAATAAAATATGTTTACTTTTGTATATTTTATTTTATTTCAGTTAAAGTTTAAGTAACGAAAAAGTTTTTTTTATGGTTTTGAACTCTCTAACTTTAATTCTAACTCTAACTCTAACTTTAACTCCATTAACCCTGTTAAGTGACTGAATTGAAAAGCTCTTCATGACCAATAAACGGTCTGAATAAAAGCATCGATAACATACTTAGTTATGATGTCTAATAAAGTTGCCTCGGTAGGCGGTTCACTGTATTTTGGAGCAGAGCTGTTGTGTTTGATCATTTCAGAGGGCATCATGTGCTCATCCTAATGTTGTACTGTCTGGTTTCTCTTTGGATGAGAATAGAGCTCAAGAGACAGACTCCTGGGAGTTCAGTCAGCAGCCCAAATACAGGTAGCCCTGCTTACTGCTTCCTGCTGCCGCCCTACAGCGGGACGGGGCGGGAGGGAAGGGGTGTGAGGGGGCTGCTTTGGCCCCGTTACCCTAAGGATGGCCCTTCTTTCTTTCTCTTTCTCTGGAGGGTTTTGCTGTTCTACGAAGGTGACCGTAATGAGGGGATATTAGGCTACTGAACACTTAAAAGGGTCTGAGGTCTTAAAATAACAGAATTAAAGCAAACGTTTATCTCTGTATATGCCGTTCAAAGTTTGGGTGTCAGTAATTATTATTATTTTTTTTTAAAGAAATGCATACTTATATTCAGCAAGGATGCATTAAATTGATCAAAAGTGACAGTAAATGCACTTATAACGTTACAAAAGATTTTTTATTTCAAATAAATGCTGTTCTTTTACTTTCTATTCATCCAAGAATCCTGAAAAAATCAAGCAGCACAACTGTTTTCAACATTGATAATAATCAGAAATGTTTCTTGAGCAGCAAATCAGCATATTAGAATGATTTCTGAAGATCATGTGACACTGAAGACTGGAGTAATGATGCTGAAAATACAGCTGCGCATCACAGGAATAAATGACATTTTAACAGATATTCACATAGAAAACTAAAATAATATTTCACAGTATTCCTGCTTTTACTGTAATTTTGATCAAATAAAGCCAGCCTTGGGGAGCAGAAGAGACTCCTTTCAAAAACAATCAAATATCTTACCAGCCCCAAAGGTTTGAGCTGTAGTTTATATTGTTGTTGATTTGGATTGTTCTATATTATCTCATGTGTTTTAAGACCTCACATGCTGCTGAGGGTTGTTTCCTCTGCCTTCTGATGTTCAGTACCAGTCAAAAGTTTGGACGTACTTAACTGAAGGCCTTCTGATTACGCTGGGAAATGGAAAAGCAATGCGGCAAAACAAATCCCTCATACATGTTCCACATTTTCTTCATGCCTTTTCAATACAGTTTCAAAAGCATCCCAGGATGCACCTCATGTTTTTATGATGCACGTCTAGAGTCCGCAGAGCTTGAACTAAGAAGAAGGTCAAATATAAAGGAGGTTTTGTTTGTGTCACAATTTGTGCATTTCAAAATGAGTTGAGAAAAGTCATAGTAAAGCATGAGTAGATGTATCCAAACTTTTGACTGGTAGTGTACATACTTAAATTAGGAGGTTAGTGCCCTGCATGCAGACATTTAGGAGATCGCTAGACATTCGAAACAAGGCTAAATGACTGGAATATAACTTATGTCCTCTTTATTCTTGATTTATTTGTGGGATTTGTCTTTGTTGATCCGGTATGTTCTTCTGCATGATAAACGTCTGTCTCGGTGGTAATGTCTGCTCATCTGAGCATCCCAATTTTAGGCTACATACTATATTGGTGTCCTCAACGTCTTGATTTTTTTCCACTAAGCTTTTCCCGCTTTGTTGAACACAAAAATGGTAAACCTCTGGCGTATAAACCTCGGGTGTTGTTGCTTCATGGCTGTAAATCTGTTTTGCATGCTTTTAAAGCTGGTTTGAAACTGTTGCAGTATAACTGGTTTGATATTTTCCCGTCCTCTTCAGCGGTATTTACATTTGATGATCCACTGGACTGTAGATAAATGTAATCCTATTGCACTGTGCTGCTTATTATATCGTATTACACTCAGGAATACTGAGGTATCATCGGCCACTGATATTTCAAATCAACACGTCAGCAATCAGCTATTAAGGAGTGGTATTTTAATAATTAATTAAACATGTTTATTGCACTCTATAGGGTCTGTAATCACCTTTTGTTCTTGCACGTAATATAGTCAATAAATACAGACCAGAATTAATCAAATCTGAAAAATAGAAAGCACGCATTTGGTTTTTGTACACGTCAGACAGATATGGTTGTTGCATGTTATCTGCATTTTCATAATGGTGTCTTTTTTCAGAAATTGCTAATAAATTGCCTTATTTATTTGTTATAAATATTGATTTATTTAACATCACGCATGAGGTCTGACTCAGTGTTTCTACAATAATAAACAGCTCTTGTATCTCTTTGTAGGGCTGTAATGGAACTCTGTTTGAATTTAAATGCATTGGCTAAAAGCAAAATGCTGACCTGAAGACAAAAGTTAAAAGAAGTGTCTGAAAGAGCCAGTTTTTCTCTGTAATAGACGTATGGATGAGTACTTTTCCTGCTGCTTGTCTCTGCTATTTTAGGCTGGTGTCTGGTGTAGTGTTGTAGGAGATGTCTGGCAGATTGTGGCATGCTGTTATCTGGTGTGTGTGTGTGTGTGTGTGTGTGTGTGTGTGTGTCTCTGGGCAGGTCAATCTCTCAGGAGCGCAGCAGCGCCTGCTCCTGGACTGAGCTCATGACGCACCCTCACAAACACAAAGAACTGGCCAACTACTGCAGCTTGCTGCAGGAGCACTACTACCAGAGCTATGTCAAAGGTCACACTCTAACATATGCATAGAGCTTAAATAAATACAAATATAAATAAGCAAAAAAAAAAAACTAAATAAATAAAGAACTCATTTTAAGCATTTAAGCACATTCATCTACGGAATTCTCATTACTCTAATGCAATAAATAAGTAAGTAAATAAAAATAATTCTCATTACAGTACGTTTTTTCCATTACATTTATGGTAATACTTTACAATAAGGTTCCACTTGTTAACTATATTTAATGCATTTACTAACAATGAGCAATACATTTGTTACAGTACTTATTAATCTTTGTTAATGTTCGTTAATAAAAGAATACAGCTGTTCATTGTTAGTCCATGTTAGCTCAGGTCTATTAAATAACATTAATAGATACAACTTTTGATTTTAATAATGTATTAGTAAATGTTGGAATCAATATTAACTAAGATTAATAAATACTTTTAAGTATTAAAAGTATACTTTTAAGTAAAGTATTTATCATTGTTAGTTTAACTAATGTTTACAAATGGAAACTTATTGTAAAGTGTTACCGCATTAATTTTATTATTTTAAAATAAAACTTTAAATAAATAAACAAAAAAATAAGAAATCATTTTTAAACATTTAAGCACATTTATCTCCCGAATTCTCATTAGTGTAATGCAAAAAAAAAAAATAAGTAAAATAAAATTCTCATTACTTCATTGAGTCCAGACATTTAAACATTTTTTTTTTTTTATTATTATTTTAAAATAAAATATATAAACTAGCAAGCAAAAAATTAAGAAATCATGTATAAGCATTTAAGCACATTTATGTCACGGATTCTTATTAGTGTAATGCAAAAAAAAATAAAAAATCATTACTGTTGAGTCCAGACATTTGCATAAATTGCATTTATTTTATTATTATTTTAAAATAAAATGGTTTTTATTTTATTTTATTATATCATTAGTTTTTATGTAATCCACATTGTTCTCAATGGTGATTCATTAGCATCTCATTACTGAGATTATTAATGAGAATCACCCTGTTTGTCTAAATAAAAGGTATTTAATTAATTCTTTTTGTATTTAAATAAATATAAATATTAGTCTAAAATAAATTGTGTCTGCTGATCTACAGTAAAAAAAAACATTAGTTTCATATATATACTGTATATATATATAATTCTTGCACATATATATAATGCATTTAATTAATGTGAATTGGGGCACAAAATGTGTTCATAAAAATAATATCACAATACAAAAATACGTACAATGTTATTAATGTAATTTTCACGGCAAATTATTTCATTGGTCTTGCGCCTGTGTTGATTGACAGGTGTTTATCGCAGTCTGCAGCAGTCGCACAACGTGAGCTCGCAGGACTTACTGACAGCTATGGACTACTGCGAGGAGTCGCTGCAGGAGATCGACATCACTTCCTTCCTGCAGACGCTCTGCGGACACGTGCGTGTGTTTCGTGAGCGTCACGAGCTGCATGGCTCTGTCAACGTAAGCAAGTCCAGTGACGCTTCCACCACCTTCATCATCGGAGAGGGAGAGGATGATGGAGCTGACAGAGCCACGCTGGTGTCTTCATCCAGGTACTGACCTTAGAGCAATGCATTGTGGGATTAATGCTTTGTTTTCATTGTTTTTATATATTTTATATTTGTTTTTTTTCCTCAAAGTATTGAGCTGGAGGATGTGAGTGAAGCGGATTCCAGTGGGAAAGTCTCTGCTCCCACATCCCCGCTGGACCTGGACGAACCGAAGTCTCCAAAAATCCCAGAATTCCCTCTGTCGCTCCTCCAGTCCCAGCAGAAATGTGACGTGTATCCTGATTTGCACAAAATCATACAGGTACGGCTGACAGCAAATGCTGTCAGGGGTGTAGAAACAACATTTTTACAACACAGCTGTCATACAGACGATATCTCATATTCTTTTTGTTTCACAGGATAAGTTCATGGAAATTGGTGCTCAGTATTTCAAGACTGTACCGTCCAATCCACATTATTTCTTTTACTGCCTTCCATCTTCCAAAAAAGAGGTGCGTACACACATTAAAAACATACACACATTATATAAAATACAAAAACAGAACTGTATTGGAAACACTGGGAATAGTCTTATATAGACAAATGTTTGACTGTCAGATTGGCGCTCATCTTTATAACATGAATGGTTTATGGGAGCGTTTTCCTTTCCTCTCGTCCACCGTCTGCAGGAGGATTTGGACCGAGAGGGAGAGCGGAGAGCCAGTGAGGACTGTGAGGTGTCTGAAGCTGAACTCGCCACAGAAGACGGTTAGACATCCTTCATGACACACTGAATGTTCAATTTAATACCCCAGTGCTACATTTTTAATATCACCTATATCTAAGTGTCCACCTCAGGCTGTTTTGATAAAGTTCACATTCAGTAAATAATTGGTTTTGAAGAAATTTAATGCCATTTGCAACATATTTAAAGCGCTTAACTGTAATATTTCCCTCACTAAATGCGTTATGCA
This sequence comes from Sinocyclocheilus grahami, assembly GCF_001515645.1. Taxonomy (NCBI): domain Eukaryota; kingdom Metazoa; phylum Chordata; class Actinopteri; order Cypriniformes; family Cyprinidae; genus Sinocyclocheilus; species Sinocyclocheilus grahami. The sequence goes on from NW_015505696.1 coordinate 875,075, forward strand.
TAAAGAAAATAATAGTGTTTTAAACATCTGTTTATCAATCCAGTGATGCTTCAGTTGGATTGTGAAAAGTTTTCTATTATATTATTAGTCAGGGATGTAACGATGCACCTTTAGCCGGTTAAAAATCGATACAAATGTGTGACGATTCAAGTCGGTGGGCATTTATAATAATGTATCTCTGAGGGGAGCTGACTGAATTCAGAAAATTTTAGATGGTATTTTCTTTTCATCTTGCTTCCATAAAATGCATATTAAAGTACTGTTTATAAGCGCTGCGCTGCTTTGTTTACAGCGGTAAACCAATAAACGCTGTATCGCTGCTGTTCCACGAGCGCCTCCTGCTGTCAGAGAGCGAATCTGCGTCTCTTTCAGAGCTTCTGCTGTTTCTGTTTCCTGCAGATGTTTTGCGTAGTATAGTTTCACAAAGCTAAAGTCAGACCATTCTGTTTTTGCTTCAAATTTCGAAATGATACAATCTAATTTAAATCAAAAACTGCTCATGCATCACCTTTGTTTAGATCGTGATTAAAATGCCGTGGTTGCCTCTAATTTTAAATGGGAAAAGCACAAGCAAAGCCTTAGTTTGTTTATATGAAGACATGTCTTTTATTTGTATTATTCATTCATGTGATTTGGGAATTTAGTTTTGTGATTCAACATATTTCAATTTCACAAAGAAATGTGCAACATTTTGTCTAATAATAATAGAACACTTTTTCATTTATGATTTGTCATTTTGTTAAAAAATCATGGGAAAATCGAATCGCATGAATCGTTACATCTCTATTATTAGTTAATAATATTGCATGCACAGCCACGGTGCCATAGCACTGGTGAATGAACATTTAACAGGGACTTTAGTAGGGTCCGTTGATTTCATGTTATTTGGAAAGTTTATGTGTGCATTTAATAGTGTTTTGCACCCGTTAGTAAACTTGAAGTATATTAAAACATGGTTATCCATATTTATGTTTTGCATATGCGCAGAGAACGTGTCGGGCTGCTGCATCGTGACGGAGAGTGACACGGATCTGGAGGTGGAGTATCAGGATTGTGGGAATGGCAGAGGACAGGGAGCAGGTGAAGGCGAGTCTCCGTCGGACTCCAACACGGTGAACCAGGACGAGGACTCCTTCAGTATTCTGGACGGAGACTCTCTGCTGGAGGTGGAGGGTCCGCAGCCGGAGATGCCGCCTCTGTTCGTGCACCTCACCTGCTCCGTCAACATGAAGAGCTGCCATGGCTCCATGCCCACGCAAACCCTGCCAACCTGTCTGGGTGAGACACTGAACACACCGCTGAGGGTTCTGCCACTGACTTCAGACTCTGTGCTTACAGTCATTTAACAGGGTCTTATTCGACACTTTTGTTGCATTTAGTTTTTTCCATAAAGTCCGCTATCAATGTCAGTCAAGATTAATTCACCAAAAAATGTATCATTTTGTTTTTCATGGCCATTTTTTAACTGTACTGTATATTTGCATACAATATTTTGACACTTTTATCCAAATCAAGTTATAATTGAATAACGTTAAAATTATAATAACTTTTGCAAATCAGCTTTGTTATGACTGGCTCTCTTCTTCACTTTAAAAATCATAATAGTGCTAAATAATAATTTGCTAAATGCTAAACAAGTATTTATATGATATGTAAATGTAGGTGGACTTATGTTAATTAGCTTATGGTTGTGAATTGTATTTAATCCATTTAATTGTATTAATTTCAAGGATTGGCTAAATATATATGAAAATATGCCACATCAAAATCCTGATCAACAGTGTTGTTAAAATAAAAAAAGAAAACAAATGATTTTCTAAAAATAAATCTAAAACTAACAAAAATATTGAATGAATTGAAATTAAGCTGAAATAAATATTAGATGAAAATGCTGAACTTTAAAAAAAAAACAAACAAAAAAAAACCTACCTGAAATAAAATAAGTTTAAGTCGAAGTACTAAAAAATACCAAAAGCTGAACTGAAATAAAATAAATTAAAGCTAAACAGTTACATTGTAAAAAAAATGACATAAGCACTAATTGCTTAATAACAAAATTACTAAAATGTTATTTATGAAAATAAATAAATGTAACTTTAAAATATTAATACATTCTATAATAATATATACATAATATAAATATAATAATATAATATAAATAAAGAACAACTCATGAAAAATCATTATTATAAAACGGAGAGTTCCGGTCCTTGATTCTGATTGGCTGAGCCGCGTTCGAAGCTGTAGTAAATTACTCTACAACACACACCTTTGTTTACGTTTGTGTGTTGTTCATCAACCACAACTGTTTCTGAGGAGCTACATTGTTTGGTGGAAGAATACTGTTTTTATTAATATCATTACACTTTATTTGCTCGGTTTTATTTTGTGAAACCTTACTACATATATGGAATAACCGTTTTATAAAAAGCAATAAGCCCCGTGTAGCCTCCACTCCGTGGACAACGCCCCTTAGCTGTTATAAATTCACTGTAAACCATGGCTTCTTGGGGCTTATTGCTTTAATTCATTGGTTAGAAGGGATGGACACCATGTATATTGAGTTGCTTTTTTATCTCAGATTTTATCCCCCTGATTAGTATTAATCTGGTTCATGTATTTTCAATAATGTTAGTGAATCTAAAAATGATTATTATTATTATTATAATTTTTTGCAGGTGAAGTCATTACCTGTCTTGAGGACGCTGAGAGTCTTCAGTCGGTGGATCTGAACGAGTTGTCTGTCACGCTTGATATCTTCGTGCTCACGTTACCTCTGGACATCGAGGTCATGGCTCCTGACTTCCACCACAACAGGTCAGTGCTTGTGTAGCGTCGCAGAGTGAGGAAGAAAACAGCATGGCTCCAGCTGGAGTGATCCTGATGGTTCTCTGTGCATGTACTGTAGATACACGTCTGAGAGCAGCGTGTCTCTGAACCGCTCTCCTGGACAGCCCTCGTCCTATCGCTCTGACGAGGAGCTCATGGCTAATCTGGACGGCCTGCGCGGGGTCGGTGTGGAAAGGTGAGCGTTCGGAGCTCAGCAGACATCATCTGTTGCCAAATATCTTGAGGATGAACTTGTTGTTTTGTCGTCTTCTGCAGTATGTCTGGAGATCCGCTGTCCAAACTTCCTATTCCACACAAAATGGCTGTTTTAGCCACCATGGATGAGGTGAGAGTGCAAAGATTTCAATGAAAATTAAAGTGATTTTATTATTTATTTAATAATAATAATAATATTTAATGGCATTGTAATTTTAAACAATAATAATTTTCAATATTCTCAAACAATTATTGGCAACACTTTACAATAAGTCCCATTAGTAATGCATTGCTAACATTAACTAACATTGAGTAATGCACATGTTATAGTATTTATTAATGTTCGCTAAAACTAGCTAATAAAAGTACAACTATTTATTGTTAGTTCATGTTAGCTCAATTCCATAAAATTATATTTCCAGATGTTTATTTTAACAATGTATTGGTAAATGTTGAAATTGAATTAATGCTTGTAATAAAGTATAAAGTGACATTGTTAATTCATGATAACTAATGTAGTTAACTACTGTTAACAAATGGAACCTTATTGTAAAGCGTTACTCAATTATTTATCATTGATCCAGTAATGAAAGTGCGGTATATGAAATATGCATGAAAGTTTAGTCTGTTTATTATTGCAAAAGGAGGATTTCTTTATTTCAGAAATCGTTTTTGTCTGTCTTTAACCAGTGTTATTTTAGTGTCATTAATAATCTATTTTTTATATATATATATATATATTTTGAATTGTTTTTTTATTTTTATATTTTCAATTTTAAGTTTCAGTCATTTAGTTTTGTTTTTTGTTTTTATTATAATATATATAACAATATTGTAAAAAATGTATAGCCTGATTGCACTGTAAGTCGCTTTGGATAAAAGCGTCTGCTAAATGCATAAATTATTATTATTATGAATTATTATTATAATACATAAACGGGCATGAAATATATATTCAAATAAATGTATGATTTTAGTTAAAATTATTTTATGTGAGAAGAAAAAGTGAAAAGTGATACAAGAGACATGAAACGAGCACAAAATCAGGGGCTGGAGATAAAGGTTATACGGTTTAGCTTTATTATACAAAACATCTGACCTCAAGATTGACCGATCAAAATCAAATCTCCCAAAGAGCCTTTTTGTTGTCCTCCTCTTCATCTGGTGTATGATTCATGTGTTTTTTTTCCCTGAAGCAGGTGGAGTGTGGAGACACGCAGAGGGCCGAGGAGGACACGCGGCCTGCAGCAGCTGATTCAGTCAGCAAGTCTCACTCTGAGACCTCTGACCCCGGGCCGATCAAACAGGCCGACGCGGAAGAGACTCGACCTCAGAGTGCCATCAGCAGCGCTGCTCACCTGCAGGCAGGCAGCAGCAGCACCGAGCACTCGTCTGATCACACGTCCCCTCCAAAAACCCCCTCCGCTGCCAGCCTGGCCGAGTCCGTGCAGTCCACCACACACAGTGAGTGTCACGAGAAACCAGCGTCATCTGAGTTTACTGAGAGCCTGCTGGTGTAGTTAGACTGAACATTGCAAAAAAGGCCTGCACACTATGAGGATGAAAAAAAGACAACAATAAGGTGCAAGATTTAAGAGTCATCTTAAAGAAATATTTCAGCCAAAAATTTAAATTTGCTGATAATTTATAATTTAGTCCATCCAAGATGTAGATGAGTTTGTTTTTTCATCAGATTTGGAGAAATGTAGCATTGCATCACTTGCTCACCAATGCAGTGAATGGGTGCCGTCAGAATGAGAGTCCAAACAGCTGATAAAAACATCACAGTAATCCACACCACTCCAATCCATCAGTTAAACGTTTTTAACTTCAAACCATCATTTCCAGTCAAAATAATCCATGAATGAAAGACTCGACTCAGTTGATTTCAGTAGATCTATACATTGACATTTTAAGCTAACGATGCAATACTTTAATGAAGCATAATACATAGTACACACAAAAATTGGTTTAAATAGTCATGTGTAGATTAGATTAAAAAATATATATATTTTAGCTAGTGAATAAATCTGATCAAATATATATAGGTATATTTGTAATTAATTTGAAAAAAAATTCACAAACTTAAATGACCTAATTTATGATGGAAATGGCAGTAAATACATAAACGGGCATGAAATATATATTCAAATAAATGTATGATTTTAGTTAAAATTATTTTATGTGAGAAGAAAAAGTGAAAAGTGATACAAGAGACATGAAACGAGCACAAAATCAGGGGCTGGAGATAAAGGTTATACGGTTTAGCTTTATTATACAAAACATCTGACCTCAAGATTGACCGATCAAAATCAAATCTCCCAAAGAGCCTTTTTGTTGTCCTCCTCTTCATCTGGTGTATGATTCATGTGTTTTTTTTCCCTGAAGCAGGTGGAGTGTGGAGACACGCAGAGGGCCGAGGAGGACACGCGGCCTGCAGCAGCTGATTCAGTCAGCAAGTCTCACTCTGAGACCTCTGACCCCGGGCCGATCAAACAGGCCGACGCGGAAGAGACTCGACCTCAGAGTGCCATCAGCAGCGCTGCTCACCTGCAGGCAGGCAGCAGCAGCACCGAGCACTCGTCTGATCACACGTCCCCTCCAAAAACCCCCTCCGCTGCCAGCCTGGCCGAGTCCGTGCAGTCCACCACACACAGTGAGTGTCACGAGAAACCAGCGTCATCTGAGTTTACTGAGAGCCTGCTGGTGTAGTTAGACTGAACATTGCAAAAAAGGCCTGCACACTATGAGGATGAAAAAAAGACAACAATAAGGTGCAAGATTTAAGAGTCATCTTAAAGAAATATTTCAGCCAAAAATTAAAATTTGCTGATAATTTATAATTTAGTCCATCCAAGATGTAGATGAGTTTGTTTTTTCATCAGATTTGGAGAAATGTAGCATTGCATCACTTGCTCACCAATGCAGTGAATGGGTGCCGTCAGAATGAGAGTCCAAACAGCTGATAAAAACATCACAGTAATCCACACCACTCCAATCCATCAGTTAAACGTTTTTAACTTCAAACCATCATTTCCAGTCAAAATAATCCAGTAATCCACAAAATAGCCCATAATCCATAATAAAGCTTCCTCCAGTGAAAAACTCATCTGGTCTGAATCAGGAGAGAAATCTGCACAGATCAAGCACTGTTTATAAGCCAAAACAGCTCTAAACAAATATGTGGGTGGATTTTGATGTGAGAGAGAACAGGGCGGGAAGCATTATTGTGGATTATGGACTCGTATTTTGGCTGGAAATGATGGTTTGAAGTTAAAAATGTCTTACTGATGGAATTGTTTCTTACAAACATGCAGCTTTTCGCTTAAAAAGATGTTGACTGGAGTACTGTGGATTACTTGTGGATTACTGTGATGTTTTTATCAGCTGTTTGGACTCTCATTCTGATGGCACCCATTCACTGCATTGGTGAGCAAGTGATGCAATGCTACATTTCTCCAAATCTGATGAAGAAACTAATTTATCTACATCCTGGAGGGATTTAGGATGAGGACATTTTCAGCAAATTTGGATTTTTAGATGAACTATTCGATAACATGGTTGCATATGTCACATGATAAATTAAAAAAAAAGTTTTTGGATCATGTGATTTATATTTTTTTTTGTTGCTTTTTTGTTTGGATTATTGTCATCCTTTTGGATGTTTTCCGGCGCAATGATTTTGTTTGTTTGTTTGTTTATCCATAGTTAGACTCTAATAATAAATATATATGTATTCTATTTATTCTAAGCGGCTTTGATTCCTGTTGCTTTTAGGCAGTGGGAAACTGCGGCCCAGTCGAGTTCAGAGCGTCGTCTCCAGTCAAGGCAGCCTGGACTCAGACATGATGGGTGAGACTTTACTCAACACACAGCATGTTCAAACTCACATTTACATCACAATCATCATTCCTCATGGTCCTTGTCCTCTCTGCTGTGTGTGTTTCAGGTTATGATGGAGGCAGCAGTGATTCTGAGTGTGACGGACCCACTATGAATGAGCAGGAGAGACAGACGCCGCTCATGCCTGATTTCTGGCTCATCGTCAGAATTCATCAGGACAGAGTGGAGGTTTTCTCTCACGCCAGGTACTGCTGCAGAGACACGAAGTTCACATTCAGAAAGCACCAAATGCAAGCAAAAATCAGCAAGTTAACCGGCTGGTAGAAGGCTGGTTTGAAATGATCGTATGACACTCTGTCTTATTTAAGTCATTTGCTAGACAAGCCGCACTATTATTATTATTATTACTCGTATTTGGTGTTTTCAACGTATTAAACATCAGTACAGTCTCATGGTTTGTTGACATGAATGTTTGTTGTTTGGTAAGGAGTGTGCTATTATTTTTCTTTAAAAAAATAATTTTATAAAATTATAAAATGTATTGATTATTTGAAATAATTTTAATTTATTTTTCTAAATTATTATTATTATTATTAAATTTTATTTTAGAAATAATCATTTTAAATACACACACATACACATATAATATATTAATTATTTAATGCTATTTGATGATTATTCAATTATTAATTACTTTTTAACTGCATATAATATTATTATATAATATAACATTATTTCTTAAAAAAAAAAAAATATATATATATATATATATATATATATATATCATATTATTTTCCCATTACAAAAATTTTGGCAGGAAGACAAATAAAGAATCTCCTTCTATTTTCCAGCGTTTATTGTTGACTTCAAAGCTGTTTTGTTGTCCAAGTCTTATGCCTATCAATGAGTTTGTGTTCAGTTGTGCTCTAAATATATGAAGCATACAAATGAGCAGCATGTCTGTTTGTAGTGCTTAAATTGTAAACGCTTTTCCCCAGACATGCAAACAAAACCGAGTTTTGCATTTTCCAGCTGAGAATGTAAAAACACTTAGTACTGTTGTGAATCTTGAGCATTGTGTTGTCAGGAGTTTTAACAGAGGGAAAGAGGAGGAAGAGGAGGAGATCCCAGAGTACCTGCGTCTTCATCAGCTGGTGGTGAGGAGGATTGGAGAAATGTGCCGAACAGTCAACCAGGTAAAGAACAGCCTTTCACTATCAGTGTAAAGTCTGGTCCAGCTCATTCTGGCCAGAAACACACACTATCTCAGTCGTCACCTCTGATCCTCTAGCACTGTTTTCCACTTTGTTACTCTTTAACCTCCCGTGATTTTCTCCACAGCGCCTCCTGCTGCAGGACCTGCATGATAGTCGCGTGTGTCACTCTCTCCTGGTGGCTGAGAGCGAAGAGGACATCTGGAAGCACGAGTCGCTCTACCGGCCCAGGATGACCAACTCTGACGGTGCAGTACTTAATGCCACAGCCGAATGACTGACACACACTCTTTCTACACGCCAGAGCCGGGCTCGCAACCTCTTTGACAGGAAGTGCCGATTTGGAATGTTTTTGTTTTAAAAAATAGCTACATTAGTCAGAAAATTGTCATAATTTTCCCAGATTTCTTCATCTATAAAAATCTTTTGTATGGGACCCAAATTTTCCAGCTCAGACTGCTCTGCTTTTCCGTTTTCTTTTAATTTCATCACACATTTAGAGTCTTTTATGCCAAAAGACTACAAATATGTGATGAAATTAAGAGAGATACTGCTCATAACTAAATAAAATGCCGAAGGTTTAGTGCAACAAATAGTTTGGCATGTGAGCTACTCACTATTTCTAATGAGCAAATAAATCAATGAAATGCAATGCAAGTAAATGCATGAAATATTAATCTCTTTTACTCTTACTGCTTCAGATCCATGGGAAAATTATTTAATTGCGTTATTATTATTATTTTATTATTATCTAATAAAATTGTGATCCACAATGCAATTTAAAAAAAGCAGATTGGCCAAAAACAATTGTGATTATGTGTCAGTATTACCATAAATACTTTATTATTATAATAATTATTATTATAAAAAATATTAAACTGAATAATAAATATTGCCATTGCAATATTTTACTGCAAAATAAAAAAAATCTAATATTTAAGAAAAGTTTTAGTAAAATAATGTATTTGACAGTACAACTGTAAGATTACAATATTTATTTATTTATTGCCTTAAAAGCTTAATGGTTTAATGTTTTTAATTTTTTTAGTCGGTTATAAGCGTTTCTCATTACATATCTCAAAACTCGTTGACCCAAGACCCAAACTCTTGCAGCGCATATTTTTGCACTGCGAAAAAAAAAAATTCCTACCCTACAAATATCTGAACATTCATAATTCAAGACACAAGAAAAATAACAAGATATTAAGTTTTGCATTCTGAAAAATGTATCAAAATTAAGTGAGTTTATGCTCAAAACAAGAAAAATATCTGCCAATTGGATAAAACAATTTTTTTTTCTTGTTTTAAGCATAAACTTGCTTAATTTCAATGCAGAAAATAAGACTTAATATCTTATGTTAACTAATTGTATTTTGATTTAAGAATGTTTAGATATTTGTACTGGAAAACAAGACGAAAATACTAAGTAAGAAAGTAATTTCTGCAGTGTATTTAATTAAATTGCAGCATTTGTGATAATGGCACAAAGCCATATCTTGATTTCAGTTTTATTTTAATGAATTGTGTAGCCCCACACCACGCGTATGGCTTTGTGTAAATGAAAACTGCTGATATTGTTGCACTCTTGGTATGCAGTACAGATTTAATAACGCCTGCTGCTGCTGTAAAATGCAGAACAATTTACACTAATGCAAACAAACGCAGACTTTCACACAGAAGCCCATCGGGAAGGTCAATTCAAGGGTGGTGATAATGAGACAGCAGTATGAGTCTGAGCACTCGCCTTATTGACTACAATTTTATATCCGCTGTTTAGCGTGAATTACCGCACTAATGTCCTCATATGGCCTATCGCTCTGCCTCAGACTGTGCAAATGAATTGGATCCAGTCGACCACAGAGATCAACGCTCAAATGCTTAATTTGTATCGTACTTGAGGTGCTCTGCGGGTCTGTGGAGTTCAGCTAACCCTGCTAATCACCCTTTTGTTATGAAATTGTTAAGATGAAAGTCTCATCCCCATCATTGCACATTTTTCCCGCCTCAGACTACAATGCAGATGAGAGCTATCAGCCGCGGGACTACCTTGCCGCTACCATGCAGTTCATCCCAGGTTACTTCGCCTGTGACGTGGTCTGGAGCACCGTCATTTATATTCACCCACGCCTCAAAATGGGGCCCAACATGGGCGTGTCCCGGGGTGAGTGACACCACAGCGGACCAATCAGGTGGCTCCTAATGAAAACATGATTTTACCTTAAAAAACTGGGAAGCTTGTGTCCAAAGATGATTTGTTTTCTCTGATTCTTTCAGCTATCCAGGCTCTGCGCTCCGTTCTAAACGCTTTCTGTGTGGTAAACCGCAAAAACATGTTTGTTTATCAGGAGCGCACCACCAAATCTGTGTTCTACCTCCGGTGAGTCAGAACCTCTGCATTTTTTCATATTAGATATTGACCAATATGAGCTTTTCAGTGAATGATGCTGGTATCTGAAGAGAGTTTGTTGATCCAACACTAAGGTCGTGGGTTCGATTCCCAGGGAGTGCATGAACTGATGACGTGTTTAGCTTGAGTAGAAAGTAAACCGCTTTGGTTAAAAACATTTCCAAATGCAGTAATATAAATGTGAATGTTAAAGTATCAATTTACACTTCCGTTCAAACGTTTGGGGTTGGTAACATTTTTGAAAGAAGTCTCTTCTGCTCTCCAAGGCTGCATTTATTTGATCAAAAATACAAAAAATTTTTTAAAAATGTGAAATATTATTACAATTTCAAATAGTGAATATCTATGTGAATATCTGTTAAACTGTAATTTATTGCGGTGATCAAAGCTGTATTTTCAGCATCATTTCTGCAGTCTTCAGTGTCACATGATCCTTCAGAAATCATAATAATATGCTAATTTGCTGCTCGAGAAACATTTCTGATTATTATCAGTATTTTTCAGCTTCATATTTTTGTAGAAATGTGATACAATTCGTATTTCAGGATTGTTGAAAAAGTTTAAATTGTGTAAAGTTTAAAAAGATTCCTAAATATGTTGAAAAAGTAACAAAACGCAGCACAACGACCAAAGACATCCATCTAACATATTTTAAATAGACCAACTTTTAAAACATAGCAAAGAAGGAAAGCAAGAAAAAGTGTGCAAATGGCTGACAATTGTGCATTTATCTTATTTTTGAGGATCAAATATTGATTAAATTGACTCATACCTACTCATTCTTTATTATTTTTACTATTTTGAACATTGTAGAATAATGATTAATTATTAAAAAATATTTTAAAATGATTAAAACTATGAAATAACAATAGTATGAGAATTGTTTATATATAAAATATATATGTTGAACAATCTATCTATCTATCTATCTATCTATATATCTATATATATATCTATATATATATATATATATAAATGTATATTCATAGAATTTATTTGAAATAAAAATCTTTTGTAACATTTGTAAATGTCTTTACTGTCATTTCTGATCAGCTTAATGCTAAATAAAAGTATTAATTTATCTTTATTGGGTAGTGCATCTATGTTTATTTGTAGATTTATTACCTAATTCGTTGTTTTATCACCCGATCCTCATTGTTTTATGGCAGATAAATCCAGCTCTGATTGCCAAATAAATTCTGTCATCATCTCATTTAAAAAGATCTTGTTCCCTTAATCATCCTGCATTTAATTAGATACTTTTAGCTCAGGTTATGAAGCTGCTATTTCAAAGGAACTAAAGGAACTGTTAGTGACTGATATAATGCCTATACACAGGCACGTTATAATTGATAAGTATACACATTCACAAATACTTATTATTAGCGTGCCCCAAAAAATGATTGCACAGTATTTACTTGTTGGTCATTCAGAAATAATTGAAAGCAGAACATGTGTTGATATATCTGTCTGCCACTATAATCTCTTTAATTTCTCCATCTGTGGCATTCTCGCCATAATCTCCTAGTGCTGTAAGTGATGGCTAGAATGCATTTGAATTATTTTCATGTTCTTGACCTCCTCGTCCCATCTGTCCGTCTCCACAGGCTCTCCGAGACGTCTCAGGCAGGGAAGTACAGTGATTTGGATGGAAACGTGCACGTGTCGCGCTCTGTCGGTCTGGCCCGCAGCCAGGAGCCGCTGGGCTCTGAGGACCTCACGGTAATATTCACATACTGTCACTTCCCATTACGCTTTAGGAAACCAGAGCCCTCAGCAGCCATTAGGGCTCAGATCGCCTTCCAGAGTGAGTGATTTACCTGCCGCTCGCAAAGCGCTGAACTGTCCTTGTGTTTACGCCATTTATGAGCCTCATCCTGAGCTATAGAAATGGGAGATGTGAGCAATTATGTGTTTATAGCCTGAAAAGCAGGCGTAGAACGTGCTCCCTTGAGCCCTGATGTGATGTGTGTTGTGTTGTATGTAAGTGTGTGATGACATGTATCATGTTCACAGGCATCACGCTCTTCTCTGGAAGGCTCAAGGCTGGTTGGACTGGTGGACAAACACATTTTGCTGCAGGTGCATGGCGTAGGGACCGCAGGTGAGAGAGAGGGATGGATAAATGTTTCTCACAGTACAGTGACAAAACAAAAGATGAATGAAGTGTGTTGGTTTCTGTGAGGGATGTTACAACACTACACCAGCCACGCTTACTGAAAGCAAAACCAATGAACCATTAAGTTCAGACCAATTCTTGCGTTTGTAAACAGCTGGGCGGAAAGCAACTCAGTGTAATAGAGCGTTTTTAAGTTAAAAGGATTTAAACTGTACAGGTTCTTGAATATGCATCACTTATGGTGTGATTTGTTGAAAAAGCAGCAAGTCGCAGAACAACGGCCAACGTATTTTTAAATAGACCAACATTTAAAAAATAGCAGAGAATGGAAGCAAGATTATAAAACGGAGAGTTCCGGTCCTTGATTCTGATTGGCTGAGCCACGTTCGAAGCTGTAGTAAATTACACTACAAACACACACCTTTGTTTACGTTTGTGTGTTGCTCGACAGCCACTTTGTTGCAACCACAACTGTTTCTGAGGAGCTACATTGTTTGGTGGAAGAATACTGTTTTTATTAATATCATTACACTTTATTTGCTCTATTTTGTTTTGTAAAACCTTGCTACGTATATGGAATAACCATAAGCCCCGTGAAGCCGTGGTTTACAGTGAATTTATAACAGCTAAGGAGCGTTGTTAGGCACGATGCAGAACGGACTTCTTGGGGCTTATTGCTTTGAGTCGTGTAAACGGATGAAAATTCTGCCTTTTGTTTTAATTTTGGGCAGCAAATGTTGATTAAATCAACCCATATCGACTATTTTGCACTTTTTAGAATAATAGGAAAATTAGAGGACAGAGCAAAATGGAGCCGGATGCTGCTGTAGCAGCCCTTAATCAGAATGAAGAATATGAATTTTAGAAGAAAAAGAATAGAAAATTATGAAATGCATGGAATTTATGAGAATTATGTAGTGACTAAAACGTGTTTTATTTTTTGTATTTATTTATTATATAATTTGTATCTATTTTTTTTGTATCTATTTTTATTTATTTTTATTTTCACAATTTTATATCAATTTATATATATTTAATTTGTATATAATTTTTAAAGTCAATTTAATTTAAATATTGTAATATTTAATCTAAATTTTTAGATACACAAATACTATACATTTATTATATATATATATAGCAAATATTTAATTAAATGTTTTTTTTTTTATTGATTTTTGCATTGATTTTTATCTGAATCAAACTGTCAGGACTCTCCAGCTTCACCTGCAGTACCATCAGCAGCTGACAGGAGGCGCTGTCGCTCTGCATTCATCAGGGCCATGAGTTATTTATTTTCCTGTAAATGTATTGCTTCAGTCCCAAAGTGTAGCCAGGGAAATCTTTTTCAGTTTCATCAGTTTGTTTTTAAATGCATATTTATAATTTGTCGGGTCGTTTCTGGGTTTAGTGAGCAGCTCTGAGGGATTTCAGCACCTGCTCGGGAGACTTCAGTTATTAATCTAAAGTCAATATGAAACTGCTTCCAATCTGTGAACTATTGTACTTCCATTTTGTGACACGTTTCCAAGTGAGATATGATGTTGTGTATTGGGCAGGTCCAGAGATCTCTGATGAACTGGTGAAGGTTTTGAGGAAGCGTCTGGACGAGGCCACGCTGGACATTATCACAGTCATGCTGGTCAGGAACTGCAAACTGACGCCTGCAGATGTGGAGGTGTTTACTCTCTCTTTTTCTTCTTTGACCATCTTTTGTCTATGACAGACTTGTTCTTCGCCACAGGTTACGTACAGATTAAGCAGATGACTTATATTTGCCCGCCCTATGCAGAGACAGACATTTGTGGGGGGAAAATGACAATAAAGTATCATAAAATACAACTCATGTGCTGTATTTCAAATCTTCTGAAGTTGTGTGATGTCTGACTTTTAAATGCTTTTTGCTTTGAATCAAAGCTTGTGATGCTGTGATTCATCTCAGAGCGAGTTGGTTAGAAGTCTTTATTGAAGATTTTTTGAAATATTGCTGAAATACTTCCAGAACCAAAGCCGCTTAATGTGCGGTCACTGTTTTTCTCAGTTTGTGGGCGGTTGGCGGGTGTGTTGTTTGAGATTAATGGTTGGATAATAGACTGTGGAGATGATTTTTGGTTATTACACATAATTTTTTCCTCTTCGTCTCAGTTCATTCAGCCTCCCGGTTCTCCGGCGACGGAGGTGATGGAGTTCTGTCTGCCGCAGTACTGTGTGCCGTGGATCCAGGCGGTGGCTCACTACCTCCGTCAGAACCTCCTCATCTTCCTCCACATCCCCAAATACACTGACAGCAACATGGAGCACCACTTTAAGGTACTGGCATCTGATCCACTGAGACAGACATTCCCAGTGCATTTGGTTCATGGAGATAGTCACATGTTTAAATCAGAAAAGCAATGTTGTAGATTCATAATATAAATCTATGCAAATTTCAAAAATTATTGATCCATAAATGTTTAGCATTTTTAAACGAAAATACAGTTCATACACTATATATGTATATATACAGTATATACATATTTTAGTGCTGTCAAGATTAAGTGCATCCAAAATAAAAAGGTTTTGTTTACATAATGTACGTATGTGTGTACTGTGTATATTTATTATGTGTGTATAAATACACAAACGTACATGTATATATTTTTAAAATATTTACATCTGTGTGTATATATATATTTAAATTCTAACATTTTATCTTATATGTACATATTAATATTTTATATTTACATTTACATTTAGTCATTTAGCAGACACTTTTATCCAAAGCGACTTACAAATAGGACAATAAAAGCAATCAAAACTAACAAAAGAGCAACAATATGTAAGTGCAAATGACAAGTCTCGGTTAGCCTAACGCAGTGCACGTAGCAAGGTATTTATATATATATATATATATACATATATATACACACACACACATATGCACAATATATAAATTAACATTTATATATGTATAAATGTATATATGGTTATATATATTTGTTTATATATAAACAAAAAAAATTCTTATATATACATGCATATGTGTGTATTTATATATACATAATAAATATACACAGTACACACATTATATAAACAAAAGCTTTTGTTTTGGATGCAATTAATCGCAATTGATTAATCGTTTGACAGATTAATTTATATATATATATATATGTGTATATATATGTGTGTGTGTTTGTGTGTGTATCATAATTTTGTATTTGTCAAAAGAAATATATTTTTGTCTTAAATTAATCACTGTCACCAATCATTTTAAAACGGTCTAATCAAATCCACTGCCCAAAAATGTTGGCGATTACGCAAAAATTCAGAAATTGAAACAAATTGGTTTGCAGTAAGCCATTTATACTTCCATGTGAGTGTGAAGTGAAGCACCACAGATAAAGCGTGACCGCAGCGGGGCTCTGCAAATGCGTTTATACTTTCATGCTCTCTGAGTGCGGTTCGCTTTAACAGGTCACTGAGAGTTCATTTAGAGAGCGTCCATAATACACTACTGCACCAGGAGGAAAGACATAAACACACACTTCATTGCATCTCTGTAGTCACTTAAATGCCATTTTTTTGGAAGCCAATGTGTGATTAGAATTTAAAATGCACAATAATGATTACAATCCCAGCTTGTCTACATTTAGTCGTTTAGAACCTGGCACAGATAAAGAGTTTACTGTTTGAATTGTAAAAAAAGGGTCAACATTTAACACATTTTTTCCAGTGTCATCCTAACCAGACCAGAAACTATGAAAAATCTTTATATTGTGCATTCCTTCTTGAAATCGGTGTCATTATGAAGATATAAAATAAATAAATGCATACTTTTTTTAAATGATCATCCTCCATAAATCCATGTTCTTTGTTTCTCGCTCTTGTTCTCTCTTAGCATTACTTCCATTTGAGCAGTGAGCTGCCCGATCATGACATCTATCTGTACAATAAACCTGGAGGCCAGGGCACAGGAGGCAAAGGTAAAGAGACTCATATTCTCCTAACTCATCATCTGCATCTCTTGTTTTCTGAGGTTTGATTTGCATCTCACTGTGACTCATTTAGCACCTCCTAAATCTCACTCCTGAGCTCCTGAATTATACCCTCTTTGCTTGTTTACTTTGTTTTCATTGTCTTATTCATGATTTTATTTATTTATGTTGTTAAAGTGATTGTTGCCGGATCTAATAGGTAGTGTAGGTACTAAGGGGTATTAAGCAATGGTTGAAGATAGGAGAGGCACTATAATTAAAATTGTTAAAATTAAACAAATGTTGATGCAAAAAATTTTTATGAATAAAATCTAGAAGATCTAGTCATGACGTAAAATATGGTTAATAAGGGGTTATTGAGTTAAAGTTGCACTGTGATGAGTGTTTGGAAATGATATTGTGATTTGAAGTGATATTGGTCTGGGGGAAAATGGATGCACTGAAATGAGTCGAAATGAGCACATTTTCAAAAATGAGTTCTCTTCATTTTCACATTCTACATTAAAAATATATCAAAATGATATATAACTTGTTGGAATCGGACAAAAAAATGACTGAGCTACAGCCATTTGAAGGCGATAGAGTCAGCAAAGTCAAAAAGTTTGAAGGTTCCAAAACAAAATCACAGAGCAAACTTGCATATTTTCCTCCAATTATTTTTCTTAATAATAATAACTATATTATTAATCACAATATAGCTGTTTTTATTTTATCTTTGTTATTAAAAATAAGATACAAAGATGCAAATAAACTGTAGTTTAATCAAGAATAGCGAATGATTCCGTCTTTTCTTTTAATGTTTGATTAACATCGAGATTGTGACCTACTGTAATGCATAGATATAATATAATGTTACACATCAGATTTTCCCCCAACCATTAACTAGACGTTCATGTAAGACATAACAGATTATGTTTGTGTGAATCTCGCCAGGACATATTTCGCAATAATATACTTTATAGGGAGATCGCGCGCTCTCGGAGATGCACGCGCTTTACAAATATCAGCGCGATCGTTTTGTTTTCATCAGCATGGGTTTGAAAATCATATTTTACTGGTTCAGACTCATGTCATACAGAATTCACTATGAATATTTATAAAGCTGGAATGCTGCACTTTGCAACGATATATCCTACAACAAGCAGTCGTCCAGAAATGAGCAGAGAAAAACTTATTCACACTTATTTTGTCAGCATGGGTCACACATATATATGTCTTTTTAAGCACTGATTCTAAATAGTGAGTTTTATGTGAGTATTTTATCATGTTTTACTGTTCCCAGAATGATGGGAAATGTACTTCAGTCACACCAACCTGCCTCTTCATAAACCGATAAAATGTTAGAGTTTTCTGGCGAACTTTATTACTGTTTTTCATCAACAAACTTCAATCGGATAGTCAAAATTCACATTTATAGCTTAATTATGACTACTAGCAATGTCTTGCGCTATGGTTCTTTAATTGACATGCTGTGGGGGGTTGAAGAAAAATGGGTGTAGAACTTCTTTAAAGCTTATATTGAGTTTGAAATCAAATCTGAAATCTGCATCCGACCCCTTCAGGTTTTCAAACCAGAGTTTTTTAACACTCCAGTGGGTGCATGTGGAGTTTATAAATATAAAGTACAAGTGGGAAGTTTGTGAGTATTTTAAGAGCTGTGGAGGGGAGGCTTCAGGTCTGTCTCATTAACGTGAAGGGTGTTTAACAAACCTCTTAGGGCCCTAATATGACTTGATCCCAAAATGCAGAGAGATAATTGTCAGGTAGAGACAGTGGAAGTCATAGCAGCTCTGGCCTGGAGCCACAGGGTACCTCTTACCCGCTTTCCCGACCACTAATGAACTGACAGTCCACCCAAATATCTGCCAGAGCTGCTGCTGAAGATCTCCTAATGCACCTGCTATTAAAAGGAACATTACAGGATGCTTTCCACCATTACTGCTCATGCACTTCATCAGAATGTAAATAAAGGGAGTCGTCTCCTTGTGGGTTCATTGATGCAGGATGACAGTAATATGAGTTCCTGTGAGGTTGCAGCAGCTCCTCCAGGGTTTTGAAGGCAGCCAGTTGGCAGGACTTTTGTGTGATGTTCAATATCATCAGCCTGACCAGTGCAGTGTGGGTATGAAATGGGTTTGAGTTTCCCACAAGCCATCAAATGTCCTGGCATGACTCAAAACACACCCTACTACACAAGTGCATTCATTAGTGTTATTTGAATGAGCTTTTATTTTTATATTTTTTATATTCATTTTAATTATACTTTAGGTTTTAGTAATTTTGTTATGTGCTTTTGTTATTTTTATTCTTTTTTATATTTCTATTTAGCTATATATATATATATATATATATCTATATCTATATCTATATATATATATATATATAT
>NW_015505696.1:894302-907944 GCF_001515645.1 Sinocyclocheilus grahami
ATATATATATATATATAAAAAATGTTTTCCAGTTTTTGTTGTAATTTTAGTTAACTAAACCTAAAGTTTTAGGTTTAGTTAACAGTAACCACACTGACAGTTTCATTTTCAGACCTTCATTTAAATTTGCATTTAAATTTTCCCTCCGTCTTCATCTCTCTCAGCAGTGTTGGGGAAAGATACTTTGTAACTCAGAATTTCAAATAGTTAGATGACTGTGAATGTTTCTTTTTTTTGTTAATTTATTTAAAGCAGTATTCATCTGTTACAAAGAACATTTGCGTTGACTGTATTGAACTTGAATACTAATGTACTACTAACAAAAACATGGATATGCTGGGCAATTTTATGTTTCTTTTCCTCTTTTTGACTTCATGATAAAGAGCTTTTAAGCACTAATTCAGCATAATGAGGATGTGCATTAGAGGTGTAATTGATTACATATTTGTGTATTTTATCATTTTGTGGCATCGCACAGAATAATGGGAAATGTTATTTTAGTTGTACAAAGTCTCCTTGTAAACCTTGCAAACTTTATCATTATTCCAGCAAACTGAATTTGGACCATTAAAATTAATCTTAATTATGACTAATAATTATTAGCTTCCACCGTAATTCATAAATTGGCATGCTGTTGGGACTTAAAGTGAAATATGAGTAGGACTTTTTTGATGACATTTAATTTTAAAACTAGTCTTAAATCTGAATCCGACGCATTTAGATTTTCAAACCAGAGGTTTTTAATGCAGAACATGGTGTATATATTATATAGCAGGTTTGAAAACGTAGTGATAAACCGTAGTGTCACTGATTTTTTTTAGTGCAGTTCAACTCCCCAGCACTGCTCATTGGTTGATCATTGAGTTGGTGTCTGTCATTCATCATTTCTGTCTGTGGGTGTCTGTTGTGCCTCAGGTACAATGTCGGACCTTGTTCAGAATCTCTTCCCAACCTCTCAGTTTCAAGGTATAAGAGCCTCCACCCGCTTCACTGTTGTGCTGTGTCCTGAGTGTGGTACTGCATGGTCACATGATCACAGCTTAAAGGGACAGTTCACCCAAAAAGGAAAGTTCTGTCATTATTTACTCACCCTAACTCACCTTCGTTCTTCCGTGGAACACAAAAAGTGCAGTTTAACATGATCTCTGATGTGCGCTTTTTGAATAATGAAATTGAAAGTGCTCCAAAAATGATAAAAAGCATCACAGGAAGCAAGTTGACCTGTGCACTCTAATCCAAGTCTTTTGAAGTCATTTGATAGCTTTGTGCGAGGAACTGATGGAAATGTAATATTTGCAGATCGAAAATGTTAAACTGTATTGTTTTTTTTTTCCATTACAGGTTGTTTTGAGAGAAAATGACTTTAATTTTAAATGCATTTTTTTCTTTTTAATTGGGTGAACTGTTCCTTTATGCTAGCTGCCCAAATACCAACTTAATGTTGAAAGCTTCTGACACTCATTTTTGCAGTCAGTCAGTGTGATACTTACTGAGAAAAGGTGCATTGTGCAAATGATCACCATAGACCACAATTAACACCTTGCGGTATAATTTGCAGTATGTACCTTTAAGTTTATGAAGTACCAATCCACATTGAAGTTGCAGACACTAGGGCCTGTAAGTTCCTCTGTGTGAATTGGAGCTCATTGGTCACTGTTCGTTGTTCCCGCAACTTTTTGAATACTGATGTGAATGTATTTAGGGGTTGAAATCTGTGGGGGGGAATGTTAGTGAGCTACTAGCTTCAGTGATTTCATTTCTTTGGCAGTTTTGTTGTAGAGATGAGCTTTTCCTGAAGCAGATCCTGCTCACTCCTGCATGAGATGTGCTGCGTGTGTGTTACACGCGTCTTCTGCTTTCATTGTGTGTTTTACGTTATTAAACACATCTAATAATACAGAATTGTCCTAAGTGACTGTGGTCTTCCTGCCTTTCAAATGATACAATTTCCGGCGTGTACTTATATTGATTAATATTTATTATGCATTGCGTTATTTGGTCATTGAAATCATGTGTTTTGTTAAAGCGTGTCTCATTTATTCATGTTTATTTGGAAAGAATCAATTAAGAGTTAATCTGAAATATTTACTGTATGAAAAGTATATCTTTGCATAGTAATAGTGTAACACCATGCAACATGTACATTATTTTATGCAAATGGTAACACTTCAATAAAGCTCCAAGTTGTTTAATCAACATTAGTTAACTACATTGGTTAACATTAACTAACAATGAAAATATTTCTAAAGCTTTTAATAATTTCAACATTTACTAATACATTATTAAAATCAAAATTAGTATCTGTTGATCTCATTTGTGACCCGAGCTAACATAAACTAACAAAGAATAGTTGTATTTTCAGCTAATGTTAACACAGATTAATAAATACTGTAACAAATGTATTGCTCATTGTTTAAGTTTTGTTAATGCATTAACTAACATCAACTAATGAGACCTTATTTTACTGAAGTGTTACCGATTCTTTTTTTTTTTACGCCATTTATTAATCTGGTATAAATTCTTATTCATGCAAGTACATAATCTAATTGCTAATGTTGAGGTATATAACTTTTAACATCAAAACAAATCGGTAGCTTGTAGAAATTAAAGGGGTCATATGATGCGTTTTGAAGTTTTCCTTTCTCTTTGGAGTGTTACAAGCTGATTGTGCATAGATAAGATCCCTGAAGTTGCAAAGACTAAAGTCTCAAAACCAAAGAGATATTCTTTATCAAAGTTAAGACTCTGCCACGCCCCCCTAAAACGGCTCGTTCTAACACGCCCCCACATATCTACCTCACTATGTGGAAATATTTGCATTATTAATGCATTTCAGTTATTTGCTGTATTTAGTAATTCAGAGCCTTTTACTTTCATCATAAATTTAAGGCGCACACACACACACAAAACAGTGATTTACTGTAAATTTGCATGCATTGTCTTAAGTGTATTCTCATTTTTGATCATTTCTCATTGCAACTCAGTCAATTTTGTATGGTGTATATGGGATATGTCTGTGTGTTCAGGCACTTCAGAGTCTAAAATCATCTCATTCACACGCTGCCGCTGACCCCCATCATTATAAATCAGAAAGTGACTTCCATGATCACTCTGTCTGTCTGGCTGAAGCCCCAGAGTCCAGCAAAGACTGAAGGGCCCTTCTCTCTGTCCTCATGCAGTCTCTCTGGAGTGCAGGGGTCACGCCACGCCACATCACACCTCATCAAGTGCTCTTAAAAGATCACAGCAAATGGAGTTCTTAGATGAGAGGCCAAAGACATGATGCTGAGAAGCCGCTCATTGATTGGCACCGTTCTGAAAGCAACACACACTTGTGTTGCATTATGAATCGCAGTCAGACGCATTTCAGAAATGCCATGATGCACGAAATTGAGCTTGCTTAGATGGAAGCGTTACACTCATGTACTTAATGTAGCGTATGTTTCAGACCGAATGCACACTTTCATATATGCATCCAGGCTGCAATAATGCAAAATGCATGCACACTTTAGCAAGTGAGAGCACAGGTGCACATTTATTTCAGGTGATTGTGTGCGGTGCATTAGTATCTGAAATCTGGCATACACACAAACACACACACACACGCTTACACTTACACATCGATCACGCCTCAAACTGCTAACAGCATATGCTAATACAAGCAGCTGGATAAATCCCCGCTCGCGCTCCACTGTTTGCTGCTAATGCCTTTTAATGCGACCGCTGCTCTGTTTGCGAGGCTTTTTTATAGCCGCAACCACTGGAGCGAAGGCGCCATCGATCTCTGAGAATCTAAGGATGGAAATCTCTCTCTTTCTGTGCTTATCAGAGCCGCAGCTTCCCAAGGCCTCCTGGCTTCATGCTGTAAACAGCATAACCGAGTCAATACAACAGCATAAAAACCCATTTAAAGGATTTATGAGAGTGCGTACTCAAGTAGAGGCATTGTTTTCTGAAATATTGTTGTGCTTATATAATTTAAGGCTACATATGGGTGTTTCTTCAAGTATGGAAATGTTCAGCCTTGTGAACTTTTAGAAAATAAACTCTCATAAAACACACTTTATACACTTTTTATGTTTACTTTGACAGTGAGATAAAAATTTCATTTTAATATTAGCTTTAGGTTTAATTTTATATGCTTTTATCCTTTTAAAAATATTTCTATTTAGCTTTTTTTTTATTTCAGTTTTATTTGTAGTAATTTTAATGATTAAATTTAAATGTATTTATTTTAGTTAATTGCCAAGGCAACGTTTTGTTTGTTTGTTTAAGTTTTCATCTTATATATATATATTTTTTTCTTTTTAAATTATTTGTTATATACGTATATATATATATATATATATATATATATATATATAACCCACTGTATATATATACATTTTAGTTAATAACAATGGTGCTTTGTTACATTGCCAGTGACTTCTGTAAAAATCTCCAGCTCTCAATGAAAATAAGTGTAACCACTTCTGGAATCAAATCAGTCAGTATTTGGATAGCTAGCATTTTATGTATCCTAAATAAACACAATTAAGTGATATTTTTACACTTTTTGCATAAACTACAGCTTGATTGGAAATGACACCCAACCAAAATATGCTCTTCACAAATATTTAATTTGACTTATTTTTTTTTTTAATTCTTCTCACGCATGTCATATTTTTGTGAACAACAACTTTTGGGGGGAAAAAACATTATTGGGGAAAGTTTATTTTGTGAAAGACAGCATAGACATCATAGTAACAATGAAATACATTTTCAAACAAAATATATTGAAATGGATTGTTTTTGTTAACAACATAGCTTCAAAAAAAAAATTTTTTTTTCAAACAATGTATTTTCATATTTTAGGATTGAAAGGTTGATTCTGTGTCAAAGGTAATTTGTTCTGTACATAAAATGCATTTAAAAAGATGCAAAATAATTTATAAAGATGTTTAAAACATAAAAGACATTTAATTTGACCTTTATGTGAAAAAAAATCTGTTGCTTTAAATGAAATAAAATGTAATATCTTTGATTTTCATATTTTAAGTTTGAAAGACTGTGTCGAGGGTAATCAGATTTGTATATAAAAGGTATTTGAAAAAGAAGCACAATAAATGAAAATAAGTTTCAAAACAGATTTAATAACAACAAAACAAATTGTTTACTTTTAATAAAATCAACCCCTTGAGCATAAAAGTGGCTTTGTTTGAAGAGACATATGAGCATGCACCTTGTCTTTCAGCTCTAGCCGAACTTATTGCTTTCATGCGAGTTTGCATCATTCATGCTGTTCTGTCAAGCTCGTTTAGTTCTGGCCTCCATCACTTTCTCCTCTAACTGTGTTAACGTGCTGCTCTCCCCAGGGATCGCCTGCATCGTGCTGTCATTCGTGGACGCTAAAGGCTGTGCACTGCAGGTTCCCACTCAGGACGGCAGTGTCCCGGCTCTCAGATGCGGCGTCTCCAGCATCTCCCTCCAGCCGGACCAGTTCGAGGCCTTGACGACTGTCGTCAAAGTGGACTCTGGCAGCCAGAGCTCAGGTTGGGATGCTTTAGCAAACATATAGTGCTTACAGTAGCGGTGTGTGAGGTGTGTGTGAGCTCTGGGACGCCTGTGCACAGGTGCAGCCGTGCGAGTGCGCTTCGACGTGTGGGAGCAGGGTAACATCAGCCCGCTGCAGCTGACCGACCGGCTCAGGGCGGCTCTACGCCACGCCCTCTGCGACGTCGTCATGGAGATGCGCGTGCTGCCCAACCCGTTGTGTCTGGACACCTTCTGCCTGCCTGCAGCCACCCAGCGGGACGAGAGCACAGGTGATGTAATATAGTGGATTACAGTAAAACTAGAACAGAATCTAAAATTAAAACCATTAAAAAAACTTGACTTCGTTTCTGGAAATAAAATAAACTTTAACTGAAATAAAATAAGATCTAAAAAAACTGTACTAAAATAACTAAAACTGGAATCAAAATGAACAAAAACAAAAGTTTTTATTCATTTAATTTTTATTTCAGTTTTTGTGTGTGTGTATATATATATATATATATATGTATGTATAAAATGTCTAAAATGACGAAAACATACTATTATTAAAACTTGAACTAAAATGAAAATGGAAAATATACACAAAAAAATATTCAAAATATTAATAGAAACTATATTAGAATCTAAATGATACTAAAATAATGCTAGAACAAGACAAAATACACTAATATTAAATAATCATACCTGTCTCAAATTATGTTTCTCATGATAAAAATGTTATCGCATCTTTAAGTAATATTTTTAAGGCGTCTACTTCAATATATAAAATAAGTTTTGTAGACATTCTATGTTTTATTATTATTATTATTATTAATATTTAAAAAATCCCTTAATTTTTATTTAAAAATATTGATATTTTCTTTTTTAATTGTAATTAAAGGGTCAGTACGACTGTTTTCAGCATTGATGATAATCAGAAATGTTTCTCGAGCAGCAAATCAGCATATTATACTGATTTCTGAAGATCATGTGACACTGAAGACTGGAGGAATTATGCTAAAAATACAGCTTTGATCACAGAAATAAATTACTTTTTACAATATATTCACATAGAAAACAGCTATTTTAAATAGAAATAATATTTCACAATATTTTACTGTATTTTTGATCAAATAAATGCAGCCTTGGTGAGCAAAAACATTTAAAAATCTAACATATTCTATACTTCTGAACGGTCGTGTATAGTGTTGTCTTTCGTTGATCTTGTGTGTTGTGTGTCTGTAGTTGCCTTGAGTCTCCTGCAGTCTGACAGTAAGGAGGTGAAAGAGAGCGTTCGGCGGCCCAGTGGGCCCCATGGGCTCAAGAGCAGCCCGTCTCCCATCAGCCTGAGTTCTGTGCCCTGCTCCACCCCGACCACTGGAACCAGCACGCCCGAGTCCACCACACCCACCGGCAAAACCACGCGCCGCTTCTTCTGGGAAATACTGGTGCGTGCGCTCACTCAGCATGTGCAGTCTCCATTAACAGCAGATTACTCTCATTAATTATGACTGTCAACGCCTCCAAAACTGCTTTGATGGTCAGCATGATGCGGTTGATCTGGACTCAAATGATTGGGCTTTCTGTTCACTGGTCTGCTGACAGTTATCCGTGTGTGTGTGTGTGTGTGTGTGTGTGTGTGTGTGTGGTAGAGTAAACCAGAAACTTCTGAGCTTGGCAGTCCGAAGACGACGGATGACATCGTACCGGAGCGTGTCGAGGACAGTCGCGTGATTCGACGGAGACACAAGACGGAGAGCGTCAAACAGCAGTGGAACCACGAGAAAGCCATGGCAGTCGAGCAAGAGCAGGCCCAGAGGTACACACACACAGCTGTGTTTCTCACACTTCTGTCTGTAAAATGATATTTGCACAAGCTTTCCCTGATAAAATGAACATGTTCAGATGGTAGGACAAAAAAAAACAGACGACGTAAGACAACTAAAACTATTAACAGTATGTTCATTAACTGCAATAAAGCTGAAATAAAATAAAGAATAAATATATAAGATGAAAACCTAAAACTTAAAACAAAAATGAGAAATGTTGCCTTGGCAACTAACTTAAAATAAATTAAAATAAGTTTCAGTTTTACTAAAACTGAAAAATCTATTAAAGCCAAGTAGAATTATATTAAAAAAAAAATGCCAAAGCACATAGAATTACTGAAAGTAAAATGAACTTATATAAATAATACTAAAATTACTTTGTTACTGGTCGCACGTAACAAAATAACATAGAGTAATAGTGTATACCCATTAATAAAAACTCAAATACATTTATTTATTATAAAATGCTCTAGACCAAGAAAATGTAGTCTTAAACATACACATTCAAAACAGTTTTATTTCGTCTGTCTTCTGTGCTTTCAAACTGAAACACACTTCCATTGTGCCAAATACCCAACTTCTCATCATTGTGCAAATCAGATGGTATCAGAATAATCCGATTTCCAAATGATTTCGGGACCGCTCTTTCTGGCAGTCTAGGAGATTAATTAAATGACCACCCAGCCTTTGTGTTTGTCAGGATACAGTAGATAATTCTGTTGTGGCATTTCTGATTCGGATGGCAATAACGTTACAGACGTAAATGCTGAAATGACCTCAACCTCCCAGTTGGCATCCGGACAGGCCTGTAGTCTTGTTTTCACTGGTGAGGACTGTGTCTGGATGTGTGTGTTGTAGGAGACATGCAGTCCAGCTGGAGGAGGGTGACACAGGCACTCTTCAGCCCGTCTTCCAGACCACGTACCTGCCCTGGGTCACCTTCATGAACAGACTGGGTGAGTCGCCACAAACACATGCCAAGTTATGGCTCTGGTGGTATTTACTATGAAGTAATAAAGGTTATTTGGTGATTCTTTTAGTTAAACTTTGTCAAATCTGCACTAAAGCATGTGTAACGTCCTGGAATAAAGGTCTGATCAGCCCTCAGGTGGATTTTGGTATAATGTATGATGATGTGAATATTGTGCAAGAAGATGATTTTATTTTATTTTTTTTAAAGAAATTGTTGGATGGTTTTATAATAATTTATATACTGTATATAACTTATATGTACAAATTGTACACATGAATGATAAGGTATGAAGTTTTTTATAAATTGGTGTTTATATAATTATACACTTTGACTTTTATATACATTATATAAATATATAAATATTATTATACTTTAAAAAAAATATGAATTGTAGCTGCATCAAAATTTTGTTTAATTTTAATGTCTTTTTAACAACCAGTTAAAAACTCTTTTGGAAAAACTAGCAGCTGTATTGAGAACAGTGGTTTTTCTCTACAAAAAATTGGTCATGAATGTATAAATACCAGTTCATTTGGTATTTATGTTACAATTTGTAATTTATTTTCTTATGAAAAAGTACAAAGTAGAAATTCCTTGATTTTAACATTTTCTCGAAATGCACTATAGAGGGGACCTTCTTAGGAAGAACTAATTAAAGAGACTCAATCGTAAGGTTTAAAGGGATTATAATAAGTGTTTATAAAAAGATTGGATGTGTTTATCACCATCCTAACAGACAGGAAAGTCCCCTAATGAAATATTCAGTGAATTATTTTCTCTTGCAGGTTGTCCGTCCATCCAGCACTGTTCAGCTGAAGTCTCGCATCATTTCCTCCTGCCCTCCATCCTCACAGAGATCGTCAATCTGGTGGGCTCGCTGGCCAGTGACACGGCGGTCAAAGTGTTCGAAAGAAGCAGGTGTGTTTCCGGTATCATCAGAGCGGTCCAGACACGTCTGTCGCTGCAGCTTGTGTGTGAACAGACGTGATCAGTTGCTTCTGTTTGTGCAGAAGATGCTTAGCTCTTCAATGCACCATCAGATGTTTCTGTCGATTCAGTTTCCTCTGTGTGTCTCCAGCTGTCCTCAAGGAGACATCTATGTCCCCCTGTCGATCATCCAGCACATCAGCCAACCACCTGGCACCACCAGGAGCTTCATTCTCATTGGTCGCAACTTCAGCCAATGGCACTGCAGTACAGAACAAGGTACCTCCTATATTCACTATATATAGCAATTATCATGCCGTCTTTGATTACACACACTTACGGAATGATTTAATGGATTCGACTTGAATCAGAAGAATCAACGCTTTCCAAGGAGCACATTGTAATTTGTTTTATATTTTCATAAGCAGGCTTATTATAACCAAAGTTTGAATACATCAAGTAGTACAACCCCGTTAATAAATAAATGCCAATATAACCAAAAATACACGATTGATCATGTGCAATAATGCATTATACTCTCTGATAAGGGATGTAAATTACGTAGTTTAACTGGGGATATGCATATTCTTGAGAACATATACATGATTACAAGTCGAAATATAAGGCATTGTGAATGAATTATAATGCATAAAAATAACCTTTTTAATTCATTATATATTCAGCTGAATCTCATGAAAATGATCATATAATCAGGTCATATTTCTCCTCAATTTCAAAAGGAAAAGTAATTAAGAAATATTCTCTGTAAAAAAGAAAACAATAGTATCATATGGGACAGAGAAATACATCAATAAGGCTATAAGTAAATAAATAAATAATTTAAGAATAAAAACAGAAAATAAATAGTAATGTATAATATAAATGTACAGTATGTGTGTATATATATATATATATATATATATATATATATATATATATATATATATATATGTATATATGTATGTATGTGTGTGTGTATATTTACCCCACTGATTTTCAGTATTTTTACAAATATGCAAATATATTTTTATTCATCAAAAATTGTTTGATTTTGTGGCAAAATATGACCAAAACATTTCTCTGTGGCATTCGGGCTTCATGAAACAAATTTTTTAAGTTCATCCATCCATCCATCCATCCATCCATCCATCCATCCATCCATCCATCCATCCATCCATCCACATAGTGCTGCCATTATCATCACAGTTAACACCAATATCCACTTTACTGTTGAACATCTTTATTCCAGGACGTAATAAATAGTTTTAAATAGATAACACGTATTTAAAGCTTTCAAGCTTTAATTCAAGCTTTTCAGTAGTTAAAAGTGTCCCTAATTGAAGATTCACTCATTGATGCATGTTTATGAGATCATTTTAGCCCTGCATGTACTCTACTGTTGAAACCTACTGAGTTTCATTTTTTTATATAAGTTCTACATTACATTCTACACACCTAGATGAGTATTTGGTCCGATGTTGGTATTTAAATGATATTAGAGTTTAATAAAGGAGAGAATGTCATAAAGCCCTGAGTTTGCCCTCTGTTACTCTAGAGAGTGAGTTCTGTGTTCAATCTCTCCTCAAACACACTCTGTATAGATGATATAAATGTCCTGCCTCAAGGCTGTGAAACCTTTCATTCATTTTTTTTTAAACGCAATGAGCCTTGTATATGATTTAATATTAATTACATTTTATGATTTAAATCCTATAGATGTTATTCACAGGTAAACTGAATAAATTCTGAAGTGGCCTTTTCCTTGTGTGGATCTTTATTTCTTACTCTGTCTATCATCTTTACCCAAATAACAAAGAATTCTGTCTTTCTTAAAGCTCATAAGGGCATGCAGCGGTTCGAGGCTTTGGAGCACAGTGATTGGCTGAGCCCGGGACAGGCTGTGAGGGGCGTGGCTCCACGCCAGCGCTTCCTGTACATGCAGATTGTCAATAAGAAGGTCAGTTGAGTTGAATATAACCAGCCGTGACTTGCGTAAGCAACACGCTATAAAAACTCTCTTGCATGAATGTTTTTCTCTTAACCAGCTGCGACAGGCAATGGGACATTTTGCTGCCCACGGTGAAATATAATTTGTCTGAAATACCACACAGCTGCATATTAAACATTGAGTGTGTTCTAATCAGCTGTGTTTGTGCCGCGTCATGCACTGTTTTTGTCTTCAAGTGTGGATAGACTTTGATGTGCAAGGTGGATTTGTGTGCTTAGTTTTTTCTGTTTTATATTATATTGCCATGTTTCCGTGTTTCCAGGTGACTCTGTACACGTATAACTGGTCGGCGGATCTGGGCGTCTCTCTGAATCAGGGTCTGGTCAGACTGGTGCAGTGGCAGAATGCCCGCGCTCATGTGGTCAACTGCCTCCTGAGTCAGAAAATGGGTCTTTTCCATCATTACTGCTTCTCTGATACGCCTACACACGAGGACCTGAAACAGGTCAGTACACAAACACACCGGCTGTGTTCTCAATGCAACACTAGCATGCTGCATACTCAAACGATTCATTAGAAACAGTATATGAAGCAGTATACATTACATACATAAACAATCTCATTATGTATGTTTATTTCAGCCAGCTACATCCAATTATATGAGCGGCCATTATTTTTTGTTTAGAAAAAATATATATATATCACAGTTCATGACTGATATCATGATTCCTTGTTAATGTGAGAGCATTGCATTACACAGACTGAATTCAGGATAACATATTTGCATATTAGCAAGCTATTTTTATTATTTTTGCTATATAAAGAAATGCTGGTCAGCATTCAGCCACAGTGTGTCCTAATTCTATACTGCACATTTGCATACTTTGCACAATGTTAGACTACCATTCAAACGTTTGAGGTTGGTGAGATTTTTTATATATATATATATATATATATTTTTGAAAGAAGTTTCTTCTGCTCACCAAGGGTGCATTCATTTGATCAAAAATACAAAAAAATCAGCAATATTGTGAAATATTATTACAATTTCAAATAACACATTTCTATGTGAATATATAGTAAAATATTATTTATTCCTGAGATCAAAGCTGTATTTTCAGCATCATTACTCCAGTCTTCAGTGTCACATGATGCTTCAGAAATCATTGATGAAAATAAAGTTTAAAAGAATATAATTTATTTAAAATGACTTTACTGTCATTTTATCAATTTAATGCATCCTTGCTGAATAAAAGTATTAACTTCCTTAAAAAAGAAAATAAATACTTGTTTACCCTGATCTTTCCAACAGTACTGTACACACTGCGTACTACCTTCTGTCAACAATAGTACATAGTATGTTATTCTCATCATGCACACTCTGCAGCTGTCATGGATTGCTGGACTTTGGTTAGGATGAGCTTTTAGGACAGTGTGTGTTTGCACAGTTTAAGTACAGATAGCACTGGTGAGCTGGTTTAAGCAGCACATGAGTGTCCGGCGCTCTCCGGGGCGGTCTGACATATCGCTCTGAGTGACGGACAGCTGTCACGGCCGCGGGGCAGGACGCTAATCACTCCAGCACACCTGCTAACACCAAACACCTGGAAACGACCCAGACCGCTGGTCCTGCCGAAACCAGACATCACTGCGCTGCCAAAACAGTTTATTCCTGCCCAGAGTTGAGCTCGTTTGAACAGAGCAAATTGAATCACGCTGTAGTTAACGCAGCAGAACATGTTTGTTGGTTCTGTCAGTAGAGAGCAGAAACCTTCTGTCGCGGCGTTCACTGTTATTGATTCAGTTGTCAGCTGTTTGTCAAGATTTCGCGGCAAATGTCAGGATGTATTTTGGGAAAGCAGACAGTTGTTGTTGTCGTTATCAAGAGCATTTGTGTTAAAACTAAAGGCCTTTAACAGAACCGCCTGTGACAGTCATGTGCCTGCACTGATAATGACACACTGACATTTCTTACCAACATTTGAGAAGAATTATCAGAACTTCTAGTGTTTTTTTAATAAGATATTTAGATGTTATATAGATGTTAATGTACAGATAGTTGGTCATTATTACAGGGCTATTGTAACAATATACATATTGTAATATACATAATATAGATAGATAGATAGATAGATAGATAGATAGATAGATAGATAGATAGATAGTAAAATTATGGATGGATGGATGAATAGATAGATGATGGATGGATAGATAGATAGATAGATGATCAAATTATGGATGGATGGATGGATAGATAGATAGCTACAGTAGATGATCAAATTATGGATGGATGGATTGATGGATGGATAGATAGATGATAAAATGATGTATGGATAGATAGATAGATAGATAGATAGATAGATAGATAGATAGATAGATAGATAGATAGATAGATAGATAGATAGATAGATAGATAGATAAATAAATGATGGATGGATGGATGAAAAAAAG
>NW_015505696.1:910698-911019 GCF_001515645.1 Sinocyclocheilus grahami
TAGATGATCAAATTATGGATGGATGGATGGATAGATAGATAGCTACAGTAGATGATCAAATTATGGATGGATGGATGGATAGATAGATAGCTACAGTAGATGATCAAATTATGGATGGATGGATTGATGGATGGATAGATAGATGATAAAATGATGTATGGATAGATAGATAGATAGATAGATAGATAGATAGATAGATAGATAGATAGATAGATAGATAGATAGATAGATGATAAAATGATGGATGGATGGATAGATGATCAAATTATGGATGGATAGATAGATAGATAGATAGATAGATAGATAGATAGATAGATAGAT
>NW_015505696.1:911125-943625 GCF_001515645.1 Sinocyclocheilus grahami
TAGATAGATAGATAGATAGATAGATAGATAGATAGATAGATAGATAGATGATAAAATAATTAATGGATGGATGGATGGATGGATAGATGATCAAATTATGGATGGATGGATGGATAGATAGATAATAAAAGGATAGATAGATAGATAGATAGATAGATAGATAGATAGATAGATAGATAGATAGATAGATAGATAGATAGATAGATAGATAGATATAGAAATAATATAGATGGGTAATAAATATATGGAACATAGATAGATAATAAATAAATGAAAATAGAATAAATTAATATTTAATGTCCATTTCTTTATTTATTCAGTTTTAAATAACTTTTTAAACCGCTTAAACAGCAGAGCAAGGAATGCATGAATTTATTAAAATGTATTCCTTACATGCCATGTCAGTCCTTGAGCACCTTCCAAATGCATAAATATAAGTCTCATATTTGGTTCAAAACTCAATTATACAGTTCAGTGTCATTATATAAAAATATGAGCACCAAAGACCTTGTTGACCAATCAGAATCGAGCATTTCTGAGAGTGTTTTGTACAGAATCCTGTTTTTGCAGCTGAGGAGTCTTCAGTCATGTTCTTCTCAAAATGAACCAGGTTTTTATTATCCAGTATGTCTATTTCAAGATGGACATCATCTGAATGATAGCTTGCAAGTGACGTGAGTCAGTTCATTCATAAGACTAGGTTTGATTCAAGCTGGTAAATAATTGTGAGTTTTTGAATTACTCATTTAAAGAGTAAAATTCATAATCTCAGGTCCAGTATTGGTTAATCGCACTGCAATGCTTAACTAAATGATGGCGTTTTAGTTAAGCTTGACCTCAGCATTATGGGTGAACATCAGGGAAAACAAACCAAATGCTACAAAACTTCTTTAAATGACTTGTTTAAAGCGATGCTCGTCTGTGTTTGTGTGTGGGAGCAGATCAGCACAAACCCATGAGATTCTTCTCCAGAATAAAGACCGTTCCTTCTGGTGTGATTTAGACGCGTTGAGTTTCCGGCAGGCAGTCAGTAGGGTTTGAGCCGTTGTTTGTGGGTGAGAATATCTGGAGTTTAGTCTGTCAGATGATACGAGCTCTCTGCAGCGGTGGACTCTAATATCACTTCGCTCATCGTTTGTCTGTGTCTGTCCTTAAGGAAACAGATTGAGGGAGAGATGCCACAGAGATCAGCCCCTGTCGGCTCTTTAGTTTGTGTGTTGGGCCTTTGTGTATATGTACGTGAGAAAACAAAAAAAATAAGAGAAATTTAATGGTGGGACTGATTTAGCTGCTGACTTGAGTTTCTAAGTTTAGAGCGTCACTATTGATTATATAAATAATCAGCTAAATATTTTAGTGATTAATGGAGCACCATAAATACTTCAGCATCAATACGTACTAAATTATAAAGATACAATGCTGTTTGAAAATTTGGGGTTGGTTTAAGATTTATACATTTTGTAATGATGCAAGTTTCAGTTATGTGCATTTTGTTTATGCTTTATTTGTTGTTTGTTTTTCCAAATAAAATTTGATATAAATTGTTCAAAATCCATTGTTGCCACGTCACTTGTAATAGTAGCACAAAGTAACCAGAGAGGATACAAATGGTATTGTCTTGTGTTTTAACTAAAGAGTCTGCAGTACTATATAGTGAACGTTGGGAATGCTTTCAAACTTTTCTCTCTTCACTTGACTGAGTTTTTAATCACATGCCTGCATAATTTAGCAATTTTAGTAGATCGGAAATATGTGTTCAAAAAGATCACACACACTTTATCATGTTATTGAAGTACAAATAAACTGAACATCTACATTTGCCTAGAAAGTGAAGGACAGAACTCTTTTATTTCCTCGTCAGTGGCTCCACACTTCTGTTCTCTTAATGAATGCTAGCAGGAGGCGGATCCAACATAGCAGAAAATTTGCCCTAACCGTCAATCATCTGTCAGAGTCCCAGAGGGCGGAGTTCAGGCGCTTAAGTTCGGGCACATGGGCATCTGCTCCAGCTTCTTTTAGAAAAGCCTCCAACTCACCCTGAAGGACTTTAACTAGTCTTCCAAACACTAACTCACCCAAAAGTTCCCACAAGAAGAGAGGCAAGGTCTTCAGAAGGAGTTTGGTTAGTTCTTCTCTCTTGTGCTCTGATCAGCTGCGTGTTAATCGGTGGTCTTGAGGAAAGGCCCTCATGCTGGCGTGATCTCTGCGTGTCAGTGAGTTTAACGCTGATGAACACGAAGTTTGACATCAAATCTCAGCGTCTGTGAGTGAGTTTCTGAAGGCTGATGAGAGCTGAGCTTTGAATTCATACAGGGGAAATTCTGCTTTATGAAACATCTTTGGCTTTTCTTTCTTTCCTTTTGTTCGTTCTTCTGTTTGTACTTTTTCTTAATTTCATTTGGTCTTTCTTTCTTGCTATTTTTCATACTTTTTATACCTTTGTTCTTTCATTTTTCTTTTTGTACTTGCATAATTTTTTTTCTTTGTTTTGTTCGTACTTTCATATACTATATATCTTTTTTTTTTGTAAGTAACTTTAATCATGTTTATTTTTCGCTCCATAATTTTCACAATCTTCTCATATTTTTCACAACAGTTTGTTTTTTGTTATTTTCCATATTTTTTCTTATTTCTTTTGTTTATACATTTTCATACTTTGTTCTTATTTGTATAGTTTTCTTTTGCAATTTTAAAAATTTTTTGTAATCTTTTTTTCTTTCTTTCATTTGTTCATACTTCTGTTTGTATTTTTCTTAATTTCTTCATTCCTTTGTTCATACTTTGTTCACCCTATTTTCAATTTTGTACATTTGTACTTGTTTTTTTTCTTTATACTTTCATATAGGTTTCTTTATATTTTGGTTCTTTTTTTTATTTTTTAACTCATTTTCTTTTGTCTGCTTCATAATTATCTTTTCATACTTTACACCTGTTGTTTTCTGTTATTTAATTCATACTTATAATGACTTTTGTAATTTTTTTCTTTCTTTCACTTATTTTTTCATTTATATCGATTTCTTTTTCATATATATATATATATATATATATATATTTTTTTTTTCTTTTTTTTTCTTGATAATCATTCATTGAGTGTTTAATTATTTATTCATCTGTCTCATGCATGTATTTGGTTGTTAGCAGGAGCCCAGCCCGTTCCTGAGCTCCACGATCGAAGCGGACGCTCTGTTGAGGAGTCCGGTTCCTCCGGCCGCGAGTAAGGATCCGGGTCGGATGGGCAGCTCTGCGCGTGCTCTTCCTCCTCTGGCCTTCCCCGGAGAACTCGTGCCCTTTGATGAAGCTCTGAGAGACGTGAGCACGGTGAGGCCCCTGACCAGTCAGGACGGACCCGATATAGTCACTCGCCATGGAGCCCAGCTACTGGAGGTCAAAGCTGCTGAACGCAGAGGTACACACACATCAACTCACACACACACGCAACTCACATCCACCATCACAGAGAGCGCGCTGTTCAGGAGTCAGAAAGAAAGAAAGAAAGCAAAGAGTATCAAAAAATGCAAAAAGTATGAAAAAGAAAATGAGCAAAAGAAAAAACATATGGAAAATATGAATTAAAGGGAAAAAAATGGTGTAAAAGTATAAAAAGAAAAGCAGATGTATGTATGAATCCAAGTACAAAATAAAGTACAAACTTATGAAAAACAAAAATAAAAAGAACCAAAAAATTATAAAAGTCCTTTCTGTCCAATTTTTAGTGTAAAGAAAGAAAGAAATGAAAGAACCAAAATATAATGAAAAGTATATGAAAGCATGAACAAAGAAATAAAAAAAGAAAAAAGAAAAAATGAATACAATAATGTACAAAAATAAAAGAAAGAAAAAGAACATAACGAGAATGAAAAAAATAATGAAAGACAATCTTACAAATAAGAAAACAATATTAAAACAAACAATATATAAACAAAAAGACCAAAATATGAAAGTATGAATTAAAGAACAAACAGGAAAAAAACAAAAACAGTTGAGAAAAAGTATCAAATAATTATGAAGCAAAAAAAAAATGCAAATGTGAATTAAAGTTATTTCCTAAAAACAACAATGAAAGAACAACAAAAGTATGTGAAAGTACGAATAAAATTAAGAAAAAAGAAAGCAACTGTAATTGTATGAAAAAAAATGGAAAGAAGTTAAAGAAAAGTATAAAAGGAAAGAAAGAGTTTAATTAAGAAATTAAGAAAAAGTACAAACAGAAGCGCAAACGGAAAGAAAGAAAGAGAAAGAAGAAAGAAATGATTGTGGCATAATTTGAAATCTGAACCTCAGCCACAGAGAGCATGTGATTTATTCTGAGCTCTGTCTTGTGTGTTGCAGAGCTGGAGAGACAGATGAAGATTGAGAATCTGTTTGTGACGTGGCAGCAGCGCTCGGCTCAGTCCAACATGCCCATCTCTGTGAGTTCACACAGCCTCTGCGCCGAGAGATACTGTGTGATGGGTATTTTCCATCACACTCTCAGAGCATGATTTTCCCAGCGGCTCATCGGGTCCAGATTCATCCCAGTGCGCTGATCCTCTGCCTCACACACACACACACACACACACACACACACACACATGCAGATCCTCGTCTGTGTGTAAAGCCCGGTTGGGTCTAATGAGATGTGGCGAGGACATTAGGAGACGCTGTAGTGTGTGAGATGCCTCTGTCATTGGCTGTGATCGCACTACTTTGAGGCTCTTTCACACTGCTGAGATCCAGACAAATGTGTTGTTATTATACTGCAGGTCACCGCTACTGTAAGTACAGTACCATTCAAAAGTTTGGGGTCAGTAAGATGTTTTTGTTGTTGAAAGAAATTAATTCTTGTATTCAGCAAGGATGCATTAAATGGATCAAAAGTGACAGTAAAGACATTTATAATATTACGAAAGATTTCGGTTTCAAATAAATGCTGTTCTTTTGAACTTTCTATTCATTAAAGAATCCTGAAAAAAAAATATTACATATTCCACAAAAATATCAACATTGATAATAATCAGAAATGTTTCTTGAGCAGCAAATCAGCATATTATACTGATTTCTGAAGACTGGAGTAATGGTGCTGAAAATTCAACTTTGATCACAGGAATAAATTACATTTTACAATATATTCACACAGAAAACAGTTATTTTACATTTTAATAATATTTCACAATATTACTGATTTTTATGTATTTAAGTATTTATTATAAACAAATAAATGCAGCCTTGATGAGCGGAGGAGACTTCAAAAATATTACAAATCTTACTGGCCTCTTTGAACTGTAGTGTATATTCACGGTATATACTGATTGTAAATTTTCCAGATACAAACCATTGGTTGAGTCAGTGTGTCGAACAGGTTTTGATCAATGCTTTAAAAGCACCACAGACTTTTTAGGATAAAATCAGCATATTAAACTGGGATGGAATGTATTTACACACTGAAAACGTTACACACTTCACCTTTATAAAACAATAGCTGTTGCAGCAAATGAAGGAATTCTGGGTGTAAATCTGGAAACGCTCTCTCCGTGTGTCTGGTGTGTGTCTGTGCTCAGGTGGCGGATCTGGACACACTGAAGCAGTCCTCTCGACTGGTCCATTACTGCGCCACTCCGCTGCTCTTCGACCCTGTCTTCCGGAAACAGATTCAAGAGGAACAGCTGCCTCAGCCCCAGATGAAGGTCTCTCTTTCTTCCTCTTCATCTTCCTCCTCCTCCTCCTGCGGAGTCTGGCTGCTGGTTCACACTGCATTTATAAATACCATCATCTTGAAGCCTGATTTAGGGTTAGAAGTTCAAATCCCTGACCATACGTATAACCCTAATAATAATAATAATAAACATAAATACGAACCATATAATTCCATTGTGAGTGCATACAATTTTTTTTAATTAATTGTTTTACTTATTGTTTGTTTGTTATTAGTTTTGTTATTGCTATTATAATATTAAATGTTTAGGGTTGTTGTTTTTATTATTATTCAAGTTAATATAAATAATCATATTATACAAATTTTTTATTATTATAACATAATTATTGATGCTGTTATTATTATCGTTGTTA
Source organism: Sinocyclocheilus grahami (assembly GCF_001515645.1). Classification (NCBI taxonomy): domain Eukaryota; kingdom Metazoa; phylum Chordata; class Actinopteri; order Cypriniformes; family Cyprinidae; genus Sinocyclocheilus; species Sinocyclocheilus grahami. Next base: position 917,171 of record NW_015505696.1, read on the forward strand.
TATTTAATAATAATGAATAATTAGTTAAAAATTATTAGTATTATTATTAACTATAACTGAACCATATAATTCCAGTGTAAGTGCATATTTATTTATAGTTTTATTTTTTTATTAATTTATTTATTGTTTGTTATTGTTACTGTTTTTATTATTGTATGATTTAACTATTATTAAGGTCATTATTATTATTATTATTGTCACCTCAGTCTAAATGCAAAACAGATCGTAAATTTCACCTCTATGTAATTACATGTGTCAGGTGTGATAATGAGCACACGTGTGTCAGCGTATCACCAGAATAATCATGATTTTGTTGTTGATGATTGAAGTGGCATAGAGGCAAGTCTCATATATAAATATATATTTATATATATCTCATATATATTTTATATAAAGATAGCACAGGCACACTGTGCACCTGTATACTCCAAATTTTCTCTGAATTTTAGATTGACCCACACTAAATCATGTCATACAAAAACATGCAGTTGCTCGCTTTTCCCGCCTAAGTGGACAGCTTTAGGCTCAATATAGACCAGACTTTATGCTGATAGTCAAAAGTCTGGCTGTGTAGTGAATTCAGTTTAGATTTTCTGTTCGGTTTCATTGTCTGGCACACTCTCGTTCTCGGCTTACAGAAGCGGCATCGCTCCAGTGACTCCACGGCGTCCGGCCGCGATCGCAGCTACAGCACGGATTCTGCAGACATGCGTCCGAGTCGATTGAAGGAGGAGCCGTGGCTGCAGGAGATCTCCAGCATGTTCCTGCAGCAATATGTGCAGTATCTGCAGAGCATGGGCTTCATCCTGGTGCAGGTCCGGCCGCAGTCACCCGCTCGCAGGTCTGTGTCCTGCAGAAAATCACTACGGATGCGTTCAGGTCATGTTGGAAAGATCAGATTTATGAGTTGTGCGCAACAGAAACAGTAACCTAAAAATGGTCACATCTAAATGAACTAGTTTAATTCAAGTCAAAAATATTATAATCACTGAATCAACCTAGATATAATAATTTATACCAACAATATTCATTTTTATGGGTTAAATCGGGTCAAAATGGCTCTTTAAAGGGATAGTTCACCCAAAAATGTGCTATTAATTTACTCACCCTCAGGCCATCTAAGATGTAGGTGAATTTGAGAATTTAAAAAAAGCATAGCAAGTAACACCATGGCTCCTGACCCGTGGCTCCTGACGATATATTGAGGTCTTACGAAGCGAAATGATCAGTCTGTGCAAGAAACTGAACAATATTTACTAAATCGGTACCTGTAATCCAGAGCCTCAGTCAGACGGTCCAGAGTGATGTTCGATTCACAAATGAATCATTCTTTTGAACTGGTTATCTTTAGTGAACAGGTTAAACCAGTTTGCCAAATCGGACTGAACCATCTGAAACAATACGCAGTTTACAGATCTACAAGTTACTCAATCAAAACTCACTTTTAGACGCCTGACAGTCACTCCGACACAAAATGAGCCAAAATACTGGCATATATCTACATCTCTCTCTCTCTCTCTACATATATATATATGTATGTATGTAATAGGCAGAAATATAGTATTGTACTTTTTTGTTTCTATGCAAACATAAGTAATGTTGCATAAAATGCATAGGAGATACTCATGAGATCATTAGAATACAGTGAGTACAAAAAAAGGATAAAAACGCGATATTACTCTTTACAGCTGATTAAAAAATAATCATTTGAAAATTAGTCACAGTGAACTCTCTATTTGTACATAGCCTATTAATGTATTAACAATATAGAGACAACAGTTTATAAACTATGAATTAACTAGTAACTATTAGTTTGCAAATGATTTATAAGCGTTTTATTACTGTATACTTATTATGTAGCACTTAAAGTGATTTTTATATATATATAATTAAACTAAGCATGCATGTACAAAATACCATAGTGTTATATTAGAATACATAACGATTCAAAAAGTACCACCTTCATAAATGGAACGAAAACAGAAAAAAAGCACCTGATGCACATTCTTTATTTATCATTTTGGAGATTGAAATGGAATTTCTCATTGAATTTTATATAGAAAATGTACATCGCCATCTTCCTCTGAACAAAGTGACGTCTTCCCAACTCGTTAATTCGACCTTTCCAGGAGGACTTGAATGTGATGCATGTTTCCGGATATCAAACAAGTGGTTTTGAACTGTGCATTTCAGTCATAAACACTGTTATTCACTTCACTCTTTCTGTCACAGAGCATTTAGCCTGCATTTACGTCAAGGTAAATTTGTGAAAATAGCTTTTATACCAACCAAACTGTAACGTCAAACATGACGTTTGTATGAAAACTTTAGTCATTTGGCGACAATAAGTTCAAGAATGAGTGCTTTTTGCTGAAGGCAGGTGTCTGTACAGTGTGTGTGTGTGATGTGCTAATGCTGGACACACTGCATTAAGCAGCAGGAGCGTGTGATTCAGTGTGATCGGCAGCGTGAGGGCCGCGTTACTGACGGGGTCAGATGCCCAATGGACTGCACACACACACATGCTCTCTCACTCTCTCTCTCATTCTCTCTGCAGCATCGCTCGAGCCCGAGCCGCCATGCTGAGTTCTTTATCCACTGAAGGCAGATCATCCTTCTCCTCTTTCTCATATAATAAGCAGAAGAGTGAAGACAGCCCCAAGGTACTTTATCTGCTCATCCATATTCAACCATTCAGTCACACTCCAGTTTTTCTTAATTCACATCTAAATTTCACATGCATTTCTTTATGTGTATCACAGTTCAAAGACACACACACACGCATTCGCCCCATTTCCATTGACACACTCCTTATCCCCTTCTGAATCCTATCTGAGTAAAGGCAAACATCATATTTGAAGAAAGGGTAAAAAGATGAAAATAAAATCTTTACATAAATAGGCTGTTTAATGAGACCTTAAATGAATAATTCACCCAAAAATGAAATTTCTTGCAATTTTTGCTTTCCATGTGATGGGTTTTGAAATGTCATCAGATTTGACATCATTGTTTGGTCAAAAGACACCAATGATGTTTAATGTAATAAAAAAATAGTATATAATAATAAATAATAAATAAATTGTTAAAAAATGAAAATAACAAAATGTGAAACCACTTAAATAGTGTGTGAAATCATTGTTTTTAATAACGTGCAACACAATTTTCTGTTAACATTAAAAATGTGAACACTACCATTCAAAAGTTTGGAGTCAGTAATTGTTTTTTATGTTTTTGAAAGAAGTCTCTTCTGCTCAGCAAGGCTATATTTGTTTGATTAAAAATACAGTAAAATCAGTAATATTGTGAAATATTATTATAATTTAAAATAACTGTTTTCTATTTGAATATATATTTAAGATCTAATTTATTTATGTATGACAATCTTAATTTTTTTTTAGCAGTTGTTTCTGATTATTATCAATGCTGAAAACAGTTTGTGCTGCTTCATATTTTTGTGGAAACGGTGATACATTTTTTTCAGGATTCTTTGATGAACAGCAAGTTCAAAAGAACAGTATTTATTTAAAATATTATTATTTTGTAATATTATAAATGCCTTTACTGTCACTTTTGAACAATTTAATACATCTTTGCTGAATAAAAATATTAATTTCTTTTTAAAAATCTTACTGACCCTAATATTTGAACAGTAATACATCTGTAATAAAATGACTTGCACCAGCTCCACTGCTATAGAGAATGGCTAACACACACACACACACACAGACACTGATTGTGTGCTTTCTGCGTCTCTCAGCAGAGCAATGCATCCAGCTCGGCATCATATCACCTGCAGAGGGCGCTGCCAGGAGGAATCGTCCTGATGGAGCTGGCTTTTCAGGTGAGACCTTCATGTGTCTGTGTGTCTCACATAGAATCGCCCCTTTTAGCACATCAGCCGAGAGCAAACGCTGGGCTTTTCACAGGAACGCTGTGAAAGTCTTAGCGGACGCTGAGGAGAGAGATGTTTAATGGATTCTGCCTCGCTCTGGCGCTATTTATGCTTATTAATATTTGAACACACAGAATCAACAGCAAGGAAACACTGCGTCATCATCTGATCTCCAGCTCTGCTCATGTCTAATATCTCTCTCAACTCAATGTCAAATTAATTTAATGGCATAGGTCTGTCAAAGTTAACGTGTCAACATATGCTATTAATAACAGTTTTGTTCTGATCGAAATCTCTGTTTACCCACGAGTAAAACACCAGTCATGCATAGAAATTTTCAACACCAGCAGATTACTTATGCATGAATCAGTGGCAAAAATACAAGTCCATAAATTGTGCTGAAAGTTGTATGTATGTATGCATGTATTTATTTATTTATTGCCAGAGTTGCATTCCCTGTGTTAATAATTCTAATAATAATAATAGAAATAATGATGATAATAATACATTTATTATTTTTATTATTATTATTATTATTATTGGTTTGTTATTATTCAAATCACAAATCTGAAATTTGAATAATAATAATAATAATAATAATAATAAAGAAAATTAATGATAAGGTTCTGTCTTGTTTTAATAAATGGGTTCAGAATAGTGCTTATTTATTTATTTATGGGTGAAAAGTTTTTCTATTTCACAGGTGATTATAAAAGAGATATTTATATTTGTTCAGTTTGCTAATAATTATGATGATAATAACATAATAGTGTGCACAGACGAATCGTGGCCAGGCCAAATTAAGAAAGCAAATTAATTAATTTTTTATTTATTTTGCCTTAAGAAGCTCCTGAATAAGGTGAACTATGCAGTTATGAATTTATCTACAGCTGATGCATAAATCTTATCATATTCTGACTCTGTTGCAGGGCTGTTATTTCTGCGTGAAGCAGTTTGCATTAGAGTGCTCAAGGATCCCCATGGGTCAGACGGTTAATTCTCAGGTAACACCATTTGCGCATTAAAAAAAACAACAGATAAGACCTGTGCATATGTGTTGAAGGAAGATAAAGTGAGAGTAAACGAGGTGTTTAAGAGCTCATGCTGTATTTCTGTGCATCTGTTGTAAGTGCCTGCTTGTAATCTCTGTGGATGTTTAATATGAGCAACAAGCAGCAATCATCTCCTTTGTTAGCAGGATTCACTGGTCAAATGTCTGTCTCTTTCGCTCTGATGGCGTGTTTAATGTGCAGTGGGTCCAGGTTGGCTCTAAATGAGGAGTAATTAAGTGTAAATATTTGTAAGTCTCCAGATGTTTCTCAGCAGGAAGGCTCTGATTTCTTCCAGAAGCCCATAAGGTGTCTCCAGTCACAGCTGCTCATATCCAGCAATTAAGTCATCAGCGTGTTTGTTTGCTTGTTTGTAAGTGCAGATTCTTCAGACTGAGCTTGAGGGCAAACAGGCAGAAAAGTCACAAGGACCCAGCAACTTTATATTTGTTCTGTTAGAATCCATAGTATTCGATTGCGTCAACAAACATTCCCAGCTGCCCGTTTGGTGTTATTTTTCATAAGGAATGAACAATCCAGTTATTGTTAATTATTCTGCTATGTTAATGCTACTTTTTGTTCCTGGAGAACCAAATATATCCACTTCCTGTAGAAGGATAAAGTAACATTTTCATGAAAAATCAGCAAATCCTCTTGAAGTCAGACGTGTTACACCTGTATTTAAAGGTCATAGTCAGGAAACTGTGCCATTTGTTACTGCTGAACTTTCATGAAATCATATTTTCATATCTTGGGCTCAAAGTATTAGTGCCGTTACGCCATATACATTAGTGAAGCTAGCTAATGCTAGTGCTTTTTCCCCAGTGGTCAATAAATATTACTGTTATTGTTTTCTCACAATTACAGTAGCAACGGTTCCCTTTCAGTCGGTCACTCTCGACGTCACGTCGGAGGACCGACGAAATTGGGATCTCGCTTAGAGGGACCAATCTACTTCGAGTGTAAACTAAACGAGCCAATGCAAATTGGCATGCGATTATTGCATCCAGCTGCTGCTGATCACAGCGTGAGTATAAGTAGGCAGCAGGTGCAGCGCATATTCAGCTTTTCGCTTCGGAGCCGAGCGATCACATCGTTCTGCTCCTGACTACTCTACTACGCTGTGATCAGCAGCAGCTGGATGCAATAATCGCATGCCAATTTGCATTGGCTCGTTTAGTTTACACTCGAAGTAGATTGGTCCCTCTAAGCGAGATCCCAATTTCGTCGGTCCTCCGACGTGACGTCTCCGTTCCCTCCTTCAGGGAACGAGGGTTACATACGTAACCGAGACGTTATTTATTGTCATTAAAGCGATGACAATGTCTGCTTTATCCTTCTATAATAAGTGGATATATTTGGTTCTCCAGGAACAAAAACATAGCATAAAAACATGAATATAGCAGAATAATTAACAATACCTTGACTGTTCATTCCTTATGAAAAAGTGATTGACGCAGAGGTGTAAAATTAACAACTGAAAATAAGTGAGACAAAGGTTAAAAAAAATGAAAATGAAATGAGGCTCAAAAGTAATTTCGAACAATAAACATAAAAAAAATAAATGTTTAGTAAAATGTATAAAATAGAAAAACAATAATAATAAATAAAACCAAAATGGGATGTGAATGTTGAAAAACAAAAAACAAGTACCATTGAATTCAGTTTTATAAGACGTTACAAGAAACCCAGACTAAAAATATGTTTTAAATTTAGATTATTATTAATAAAAAATATATACATTAATTGCATTAATATATTTTAAATGAATTATATTTCTTTTGTAAGCCATAAACCATTTTATGATAACCCTGTTATATATATATATATATATATATATATATATATATATATGGAATATCAGTTAATTTTTTCACAAAAACATTTAATTTATATATATATATATATATATATATATATATATATATATGGAATATCAGTTAATTTTATCACAAAAACATTTAATTGGTTATATATACAGTTGTATGTCAGTGAGATGCACAAATGGCAGTGTTTTCTGAGCATGAATAATCATAGTGAAGTTTTTTAATACTAAATATTTAGATTATTATCATTTTAATCATCTTCTCCCTGACATGTTACATTATAAATATATTTTTATATCATTAAATATACTTTTACTACTGCCAATACTTCTCCAGTCACTGTATTGCCAGATGAAGTTGATTTGTGGCACTGAATGTCATGAGAATACTTTCTATATATCTGACATTTATCAAGAGTTTGCTGCAGGAATTGAGAACAGTGGGAATAGATCACGATGTAACAGGAGCCATAAGAAGTGGATATTTAGCAGAGTTATTGAGTGAAAGGTCACGCCCGCTTCTCATCTATTCAGACTGCACACGCCTCATGCTCATCATTATTGATCATCTCATGTGACTTCCTGTAACACGCCCTCATACATAAGCGCAGTCTGTACTAGCGTGTGACAGTCAGCTTGTGCATGTGTGTTTTGTTCATTTGTGACCCTGGAGCACAAAACCAGTCTTAAGTCGCCGGGGCATATTTGTAGAAATAGCCAAAAATACATTGTATGTGTCAAAATTATTGATTTTTCTTTTATGCCAAAAATCATTAGGATATTAAGTAAAGATCATGTTCCATGAAGATATTTTGTAAATGTCCTACTGTAAATATATAAAAACTTAATTTTTGATTAGTAATATGCATGGCTAAGAATTTAATTTGGACAGATTTAAAGGTGATTTTATCAATATTTAGATTTTTTTGCACCCTCAGATTCCAATTTTTCAAATAGTTGTATATTGGCCAAATATTATCCTATCCTAACAAATCATACATCAATGGAAAGCTTATTTGTTCACCTTTCAGGTGATGTATAAATCTCAATTTCGAAAAATTGACCCTTATGATCTATTATGATATATTTGTGGTCCAGGGTCACATTTGTGTAAATTGACTTCTAACCTCTCTGTGTGGCATGTTTCTCATATGTCTGCCTCTGTTTGTTTGTGTGTGTCTCACTGTCCTGCATATGGCATGTGTGTGTGTGTGTGTGTGTGTGTGTGTGTGTGTGTGTGTGTGTGTGTTTGTCTACTCCCATCTCACTCTTTCTTTCGTGTGTGTGTGTGTGTGTCTCACTGTCCTGCATATGGTGTGTGTGTTGTGTGTGTGTGTGTGTGTGTCTAGTCCCATCTCACCCTTTCTTTCCATCAGGAGTCTCTTCTCAACAAACCTCCTAGCCAGCCATTCCCCGAGGTGCCCACGGCCTCTGACTCTGCGGTATGTCTCTGCATCCTCGGGGCGGGGCTCATCTCCCACCAATCAGGCTTCAGTCTTTCCCTCAGACTCCTCCCCCTTGTATTGCCTTGCTCCTCCCTTTCCTATTGCGGCCCCAATCACACCTTTCTGTGCGGTTCATTGAAAATCAGATGATTCCTTTCCATGTGTTTGTCTGTGTTTGTCCGCGGTGCATCTTGCCGGAAAGCCCCTCGAGGTGCTCGTGAATGTGGCATGTTCTGCGAGGTCACGGGGTCACTTTTCTCACAGCTCTGATAGGCCAATGATCTCTTTTTTTCTTTGCTCAATGATTATCCCTGATTTTCTTCAACTCTTGTTGCATCTTGATTTGGATCTGCTAGTTTCCTTTTAAGGGAATCATCAACTATAATTCTGAGGCAGTTCAATATATTATATTTTTCTTTATAGATAAGCTGAAGAAACAAATCTGATAATGCTAATTTTCTTTCATTTAATTTTGTAATGTTTTGGCTAATTTGGAACACTCATAATTTGCTTTTCACAACTAAACTGTTTCAAAATGAGGAAATCACAAATGCTATCTTCAAGTGGAGCATTTCCACTCAGTCTTGATTGCTTCCACTTGAAACAAGATAGGAAACAAAAGACTCAAAATCAACATAAATGCTTTGCTTGACCTATTTTACTTCCAAAATCTGGTGTATAAGATATCGATCTAGAAAATGTTGAGTGGGAATTGACTGGTTTGTGAAATGTGGAATGGAGTTTGTAGGTTTGAAATGCAAGATGGATTCATGATATTGACTGAAAAAAAAAAAAAATGCAGTTAATTTTTGTATTACACTTTATTTTAAGGTGAGATTGTAGAAATATTAATTAACTACGTATACTTACTATAGGGTTAAGGTTAGGGTTTGGGGTTACGCTGTATTTAATGGTGTTGTGATAAAGACCCTAACAGTCACAAGGAAGATCAAAATCACGGGAGCAAAGTTCACATTCAAAATGGTGTTTATTTCGAGCAGAAGTGCAAAATGTGCAAATAAACATGTTTAAGAGCTTAAAACAAAGATTATTAACAAAAACAGTCTGAAACCAGAACTGGCAAGTACTTAAAACAGTATTAACTCCCCTCCACAACATTGAGGCTGGTTACGCTTACACAGCAACTCAGTAATCTCGTTCAAGAGCTCTTATTCTGCCCTCCTCTCTCATACCACTAGTAACGGCCATCTTAAATCCACCTTTTTCCCGCTCATACAAATTGAAACATGATGCATGTGCATCATGCTGGTGCACCAAAGTTGGTTTACATGTAACATGTAATAAGTACACTAAAATAAAGTGTTACCGGGTTTGTTTTATTGTTAATTGCTTGTAATTGTGCATAATTTACTGTTATTATTACAGTAAGTGCATATAACACATGATAAGGACACTAAAATCAGGTGTTACCAGGTTTGGTTTAGGGTTAGTTACTTGTAATTATGCCTAATTTAACGTTATTACTACAGTAAGTGCGTATAACATATGATAAGGATACTAAAATAAGGTGTTACCGGCTTTGGTTTAGGGTTAGTTACTTGTAATTATGCATAATTTAACGTTATTACTACAGTAAGTGCGTATAACATATGATAAGGATACTAAAATAAGGTGTTACCGGCTTTGGTTTAGGGTTAGTTACTTGTAATTATGCATAATCCACTGTTATTACTACAGTAAGTGCATGTAACGTAAAAATTTATTTTAGTGTCCTTGTTACAAGGTTTGATTTAGTGGATAATTGCTTGTAATTACACACAGTATTACATGTTATCAGCTGTTATTACCACAGTAAGTGCATGTAACCTCTAGCTACACCTTAAAATAAAGTGTTACCAATTATTGCAATTTGACTAAAGAATTATTTGGAATAATGTGTACAAATAAAATTAATAAAAATAAGACAAGGTACGTTCATTAAAAAGTACCAATGTTTATGTCTAGTGTCATGGAAAGGTGATTTTGTGAGGTTACCAGGGCAGCCAGGTAGTAGTGAAAGTACACCGTATACAGTAAAAACTGTAAAAGTATGAAAGTAGAACACCTAGAACTCTCGAAGTGATGCCAAAGTCCCTTTAAGGAAAGTTCACTGAACGGTCACTCAAGTAATGCCTCGGGCAGCTGTTTCCAGCCATGCAAGTACAGCTTCATCTGATTGAACGGAGAAAAGCTAAAATTTGTATTTGTCAAAATTCTGTTTGTGATTTATTTCAGATCAATAAAATGTGACAAGAATTATATTATAGCTTAAAATCAGTGTTTCTTAAGTGCAAATCACTCAAAAACCAGCTAATGCACATGCATCATCAAGAGTAAACAAACAGTCTGTTTGCTATTTGAGCTCTAATGCATTCAGCTGCTTCATTGAGTGTACTGCTGCCTCTATCAAAAGGGATATTGGCTGTTTTACCTGTAGGGCAGGACTACAGCTGCCGTTATGATTGCTCTCATTTATATGTTCAAGTGGACAATCTCCTACATTTATAAAGCCTCTGGTGACATGTTACAGAGCTTGACCTGTGCAACTCGTGGCATCTGGGAAAACACCATAGCATTCAATGCAATGGAAAACGTCAAAGGGCTTCAATTCTCTGATTGTGGGTATTTGGTGTAATTAAGAGTATCATGAATGCAAACACAACATACTAACCACTGCAATCATAGCAAGCTGTGAACAGAGCCGTTTTCATGCACATGACTGAGAGGAGAATCGATATTATCTTTCCTCATAACTTTCAGTCAAATGGGCAGATTTCAAAATGTTGACGTGAAAAACGTTTCTCACGCAGGGATGAAAGGTGCAATTGCGCGAGCTGTTTTCTGCTTTCTGCAAATGGGACAGCCACGGCAGCGTCAAATGAACAGTGGTTTTTTTTTTTTAAACCTCGACTCTTTGATTTGATAAGACCTATTTGCATTTGTTCCAGGGTAATGGTCAGGATGAAAGCGGCAGCGGTAATAGCGTTTAGCCGTCGAATCCAGCGCCCTCCCCACCTCCTGCTCCCATTGTACTGTAATTACTCCTGCTCTCTCCCTCTGCAGTCATTTGCATTCACCACTAATGTTTTTGTAAACACGGCTTTGATGTGAGAGTTAATTAAATCGGATACATTTATTATGTTGATTGATATCACAGATGCTTTTAAAAAGACTCTTGTAAAGGTTTGGCAGGTCGCTGGTTTGCTCTTCACGAGTCAGCCACGTCGAGTTTTAGATGTGATGTCAGGTTTGAGGTGCGCTTGGGGGATTTTCACGAAACCCATCAAGAGCATGTCTGGTTCAGATTTCAGCTCCAAATCAAGCACCATTAAGATGGTGTGCATTGCGACTTCATTTCCATGACATTTACACAGTTTGCGAGATGCAAGAAGTTTCCACTGACAAGTAATTAGTCAGATCTCACAGAAAGTGAAAATGATGCGTGACACTGTCACAACCATTCACAACACATTTGATGTTTACTATATATGTTTTTAAAAATAAATTTATTTATTTTGTTCAAGAGTGGCATTTATTTATATTTATGCATTTATTTCAGTTTAATAGTGGCATGATATTTATTTTTATTTTTTGTTTAATATTGGAAGTTATTTATTTATTTAATTAGCAGTGGCATAATATTTATATTAGTGCTGTCAAACGATTAATTGCATCCAAAATACAAGTTTTTGTTTACATAATATATGAGTGTATACTGGGTTTATTTATTATGTACATTCAGTATATATTTTGAAAATATTTATATGTATATACATTTATATATTTATATTATTAGATTATATATAAATATATTTAATACATAAACGTAACATATTTTTCATAAATATATACATGCATGTGTTTGTATTTATATATAATCATAATAAATATACGCAGTACACACACATATATTATGTAAACAATTATTTTGGATGCGATTAATCATTTGACAGCTCTAATTTATAATTTCTAATTTGTTTAGAAGTGGGATTTATTTATTTGTTCATTCGTTTGTTTGTTTAATAGTGGCATACTATTTATATACTTTCTTAATTTATGAATTTGTTAAATTTTTGTTTGTTTGTTTGTTTATGTTTAATAGTGGCATATATATTTTAATTTTTTATTTATATATGTTTAATAGTGACTATTTCTTTATGTAGATGGTTTGATGTATTATATATGCAAATGTTTTGATGTATTATAGTCAGATTTTGGAGATATTATTACTATAATATGAAACGTACACTATTATATAAACGTATTACAGTAATGAAAATGTAATTAGTAATAATAGAACTTGAATGTATTACAGTGTAAAATCTGATTATTTGTCATGAAAATAATGTCACAAATCTAAATGGTCCTAAGCAACGGTTAATGTTTATGCAAAATATAATTTCATATTTATTTTCTTTTGATGTGGGGTTGAAATGTGGCCTGGACATGTTTTTTTTCGGGCAGACTTCGATGTGAGGCTGCTTTCATTTGACCATCTGTAGAGAAACTATTTCATTAGGTTTTGAGGATCTGGAGTTGATGGGATGATGTTCCTGCTACTGCTTGCGTTCTTCCTCTGGGGTTCTGATGCCTTTGATCCGAGGGGTCTCTCGCAGGTGATGTGGAGTGATGCAGCGGTGTGTTCTGCTCCTGCAGTAACTGTGTTCATGTGTGTTTCTGCCCTCAGCTGTCCATGCTGTTCACCGAGGAGTGCGATAAGGTGCGGGATCTGATGCACGTTCACTCCTTCAGCTACGACTTCCACCTGCGTGTGGTGCATCAGTACCTCGTGGGCTGTCACATGACCCTGCGGCAGGGGTACCAGCTCACGGCCTTTCTGGAGGACTTCATCGCCCATCACCCCGACATACCAAAGTTCGGACGCAACCACGTCTTCCAGGGTGAGCGCATGTCAGAAACAGCCATCTATTTCAACTTTAGCACATTTAGCACAAATACAGTTGATTGTATTTTTATTTTTGTGTTTTTCTTGTCATTTGTCTGGCCTCATTGTAAGTGAAAATAATGCTGCATGACACTGTCACAGTAATTCACAACAATGTATTTATTTTAAAAGGGGCATATATTTATATATAGTTTTATTTATTTACAGTGGGATATATTTATACACAATTTTATTTATTTATGTTTAATAGTGCCATATATTTGTATTTATAAAGGCTTTTATTTATGTATGTATGTTTAATAGTGACAAGTATTTATTTATTTATTTATATGTTTAATAGTGGGATGTACTTATACCTCATTTTAGTTATGTTTAATAGTGACATATATTTATATATAATTTTATTTACATATGTATGTTTAATAGTGACATTTATTTTCTTATTTATGCATGTATGAATGTATGTTTAATAGTGGGATATAAATTGTAAAGTATTTATACACCATGTGAGTTTATGCTGTTGGTTAAAAAAAATAGTCAAAATGCAGTAATGAGAATCTTATTAGTAATAATAATGACAGTTACAGAATAACTTGGATTCAAGTGTAAAATTTGATTATATCTCAAATCTCAGTGGTCCTAAGGTTTTATTTTTTGTTATGCAAAATATAATTTTGTATTTATAATTTTTTTTTATTTTGGGTTAAAATGTGACCTGGACGTTTTCAACCAGATTCGCCCACTGATAGGATATAGTTCATGTTATATTTATTCTTTGGTGTTTTTCTTGTTTTTGCCAGTCATGCATAATATGCTTTCATGTGTCCTAGGGAGTTTCTCCATATCGACGGGAATGATCACAGCACATCAGCTGTATAATTACATCACTGATCACGCCGGCACTTACGGGATGAAGCCCTTGCGCATGTCTAAAGCTGCAGTTACCACCGATAACAAGAAGGGGGCGCCGAGCGCAGACCTGCACGAGTACGCACTGGTCGCTCTGTGGAACAGGTACTTTAACTGTTCACTCCTAGTTTCAGCAAGTGATGTTGTCATTTCATGTATCGTTCATATCATATATCCTAATATCATTCTCGTGAAGCTCTGGCTCATTTAAAGACTTGGAGGGATTGCGACACCATGATGACTTTGACGTGTCGCTGCTGGTTTGTCATAATGCCGCCCCGTTTGAGGAGCAGTCTGAAGGAGAGAGACACCTGCTCAGGTACAAACGAGGAATACAGTGACTTTGGGAAGCACATTATGGCATCAGTTAAACACTACATTGGTAAATAACTCAGTACAGCCGTTAATACAGTTAAACTCTAGGCGAGAACAACATGAAACAACATTTGTAATATAGTTCACTTCTGTGACTTCTTAGGTACTTTCTGCATGAAACTGAATAATCAGAGGAAAACGATATAGACTTCTGGGACTTTTGGATGCCATGTATCCATTTCCGTCCATTTTTGTTATATAATATTGTAAATAATAATATGGGTATTATTTGTAACATTACTGTAAATAAATAAATATTATAAATAATAATAATTATACATATCTAAATAAATAATATTAATATAAAATTAATATTTATATTATTTACACTACAATAAATAATAATTATTATTGTATTATTATTTTTAATTAGTATGAATAATAACGATAACAATAATAAATATTAATAAATTATTTAAAATCATAAATAATATTATAGATCTTATTTATTTATTCTGGATAATATGAATTTATAAATTATGTTATTAATGATGATATTGATATATTATTATAAATAAATAGTAATTTATTATTTTATTTATAAAATATTAACAATATTAATAAATAATCATATTTTTATATTTAAAATAAATAATAAAACATTATAATACAAATATTATATTAATCAATATATTATATTAATAATAATTATTATGATTATGTATTGTAAATACAAATATTAATAAGTAATATTATAGATCATATGAAATTATTTATTCTAGAAAATATTAAGTATTAAGAAATAAAGTAATTATTTTCCCCCAGCTGCACGGTTATGTCAGCAGAAAAGAAAAGTGGAGAAAGTGATTACATTTTCATTATAGATTATAAAAGCAAAATTTTGGAATAAAGTGCACTGATGGGGGAAACATCGATGTTTATTCATATATTTGGGTTTGTTCTGACTTCAGGCTGCGTTTCTATGTGATCATGACCAGTCAGAGGGAGCTGTTCCCGCGTTTGACTGCAGACATGCGGCGCTTTAAGAAGCTTCCTCAGATCCACCGTGACCTCGGTGACCCCGGTGACCCTGGTGACTTCAGCGGCTGCATCCCTGTGGAGCGGATGGAGGCTGGCAGCCCGGGGGGGCGGGAATCTGAACTGGACCTGTGGGAGGACACCACCGCCCCCGTCACCCCTCCAGCCAGCCCTGAATCTGACCCCATAGAGAGCCTCCTGCACGCGGGACAGGCCGGCCTCGCAGATGCAGACGCAGACGACTCTCAGGGGCTCTTCTACCTGTGTCCTCTCTTCCCCCTGCTCAGTTCAGAGGTGCTGTCTGCGCGCCGGCAGATTCAGAGCAGCGTGGAGCAGGCCATGGGTCACTGCCGCAGGGATAACCTCTGGAGGAGGCTCTTTCACGGAGAGCACTTGGCTCTGGATAAGCTCAAGCTCAGCAAGCTGGCCTTCGGTGAACTAGAGGAGCTGCTGGACGCTGTGCAGAGCAGATCGGTCGCTGAGATTGACCCGCAGCTGGTATGAAAACACATCCTCTGCCCTTCACCTCTGAGACCATCTTTCACACCCATTCATCTAACATTTTATATTCCTTTCTCTTTGTTCTCTAGCAGGCACTTTCCACAAAAAGGTACAAAATAGGGTCTGAATAGGGTTTTTTATTTTCTTTCTTTTTCAACAAATACGTGAAAGCACCAGGAGGTCACATAACACTGGTCCCGGTTTTTGTGAAATTAAATTAAATTAAATTAAAAATATTATAAATATTACTATTATTAATAATAATGATAAAAATAATAACAATATTAATTATTTTATTATTATTATTATTATTATTAAGTATTTAAAAAATAAGAAGAAAAATAATGTTATAGATCTTATTAAATTATTTATTATGGAAAATATTACATTTTTAATTTATACATTTTTATACAGTGTTTAATGTTAATTACCACTATTAATAAAGTTAAATATAAAGTTCAAATAAACAACGTTAATATTTTCCCCAATTGATCCCTCTTTGTGTGATTAATAAATATAATTAAACTAAAAATGTATTTATCAATTAAAGTAATAATAATCAATTAAATAATCAATTTCAATAATCAATTAAATTAAGCCCTGATCCTTGTCTGTGGGATAATTTAATTTAATTTAATTTAATTTAGCAATAAATAATAAATACATTTTTGATAGATTTAGGTTGCAGATTTACCCTAAATTAGGTAGTTTGGGCCCAAATCTTGTTAGTTATTGATAACTTGCATTCTGCATTAATTAAATAAAAGTATTTGTTTGATTTGGTTTTTAAAATAACTTTGGTAAAAAGTTTGAAATGTTGACAAATGCAGTAAGCACTATAATAATTGTTTACTACTATTGTATAATATTAATTAAGCAATACGATGTTTTAAAAGTACTTTGCATGTTAATTTTATGCTCAATCCTAACAAAATAGTTCTCAGAATTTAAAAAATATCAAATAAAATAAATCAATAAAATAGGAGCTATAGGACGTCCTGTTCATGGAAAGTGCAGCACTCTGTTTTCCTGTACACACTGACAGCAGTCTTTAAGAAAGCGTGGGAAAATGGCATGTTTTTTCCTTTGTTCTGCAGTTTATTGAGGACGGTTTGATCAGCGGCTGGCTCGGTGCAGTTTGTTTGATGGCTGGCTGACAACAAACATGCTAATGCAGCACTCCGCAGGGAAAACACGCGGCCTACTCATCAGCACACTGCGATAAACATCAGCTAATTAGCACAGGAAATCAGCCCTTTAATATTACACTCCGTTCCTTATTTACGGCATAAATTATCCCTCCTGGACCAACACGTGCACAGATTCACACGCCGCATCCTTCACCAACAGGGTGCTCGTTCGTGATTTGATTACACAGCAGCAGTTACTCTAAATGTGCCGCTCATGCCAACAAACATCACTGTGTTTGATACAGCACAGATGTATGTAGCTTCAGACATGGAGGATTTGTTATACAGAGGACCAAAACTGAATCATAAAATAGCTCATTAATAACTGAGTGAAAAAGTTTGGGATCAGTAAGGTTTTTTAATGTTTTTAATGTCTCTTCTGCTTGCCAAGGCTGCATTTATTTGATCAAAAATACAGTAATATTGTGAAATATTATTACAATTTAAAATAACAGTTTTCTATGTGAATATATTTTAAACTGTAATTTATTTCTGTGATGCGCAGCTGAATTTTCAGCATCATTACTCCAGTCTTCAGTGTCACATGATCTTCAGAAATCAGTATAATATGCTGATCTGCTGCTCGAGAAACATTTCTATTATTATCAATGTTGAAAACAGCTGAGCTGCTCCATATTTTTGTGTGATATATTTTATTTTTCAGGATTTTTTGATGAATAGAAAGTCCAAAAGAACAGCATTTATTTGAAATAGAAACCTTTGCTAACATTATAAATGTCTTTACTGTCACTATTGATCAATTGAATGCATGCTAAAAGCATAAAAGTGTTAATTTTTTTCAACAACAACAAAAAATCCCAAATTGCCTCCAAACTTTTAAAAAGGTGTTGTAAATAAATGTGTATGGCACAAAATAAATAATACATACGTAAATAGATGATCCAGTGGATAAATTGTTTTATATATATCAGTCATATATTTATTTATTTATTAATTTACTAATGTATTCATTAATAATAATAATTTATTGAATTTATTTATTCTAAGGATCATTTATATCTGTATTATGCATTTATTTACGGTGTATTTCCGACTGATATTTCCAATATGATAATGAGGTGGTGGTCGGTTGCCCCTATTGCCTGATCCATCATGCAGTACTTTATTACAGTTTTGCAGAACTGAAAATCACAAGAAATCATCCGGTTTCAGTGTAGGTTCTCAACAGGCGTCATACGTGACACGGGCTGTGAAAGATGTGCTGCGGGATCACGGCTGGCAAACATGCTCCCGTTCATGTGCCATAGCCTCAGATTCCCCCACGGACGCCCGCATATCAATGCATTTGATTCCTCATCTATATCATCTATTCTGTATTCCCTTCACACGAGCAGAATCGCTTAGTCAATGTTAGCGAGCGGGCCGCTCGTGTGCCACGACTGCTAATCTGAGCGCTGGGATGATGTACAGCGCTGTCAGAGGAAGTGGAGATGTACTCCTGCTGTGATATCAGACCAGGAGAAACTTGCTGCAAATTACATCTTTTTACAAATTTACTGCCGCAGCCAGACTGTGAAAACTGCCTTCCTGTGGTTTCGCTGACTTGAAGCGGCCGATGAAATCTGATCTGAAAAATAATAATGCTTTGTGTGCACAGCTAATTTAAAGAGAAATATTCTGCTCCAGTATTTCAGGAGCTCAAAGGCTTTTTAAACACTTTTTCAACTTTTATTCAAACTTAAAATGTACATATCAATTTTGTTATGCATAACTATCCACATAATAGTAACTTACGTGCATATTTATGCATATAATTAGAATTTTGCGCTTTTGACAGTATTATTCACTTATTTTTCAGCACACACACACACACACACCATAAATGCATAAATAATGTATGTGTGTAAAGTATATTTTATTGGACATATTTACTTAGAAAGTGCATTAATGGACAAAGTTTGGCCTGGAAAAATATTTACATTTTAATCAAATATCAGTGTGAAAGATTTTATATAATTGTTATTTTTTGTTCATTTTTTATTTTATTTGTTTGTAAAATATTCAATTGGTAAATTACTGTCTACGAACTATTTTAAATCGTATTATTATTGTAGCCTTTGATGCTGATATGGTGTAATAAACTAAATCTATGCAAAAAACAAAACAAAACTGAATAAGCATTATAAAAGTGCAAAATGAAAATTCTGTCGCTCGTGTCATTGCAAACCTGTACGAGGTTTTTGGTTGGTAAGATTGTTTCATGTTTTTGAAAGAAGTCTCTTCTGCTCTATAAGGCTGCATTTATTTGATCAAAAATACAATAAAAACAGTAATATTGTGACATATTATTATCATTTATAATAACTGTTTCCTAGTTTAAGGGAAAAAAATATTGAATGATCTTGATAAAAGTGCAAAATTTAAATTCTATCGTCATTGATGTCATTGCAAACCCGTATGAGTTTTTGTAATTGTGTTTTTTAGGACTGTTTCCTGAATATGAGTCCCGCCTGGTACCAGAGTCTCATCAAAGTCCTGCTGTCCCGCTTCCCACAGAACTGCAGGCACTTTAAAGACGACTGCGGCATACAGTACCTGGTAAGAGATCGCTTCTGCTCACCAAGGTTGCGTTTATTTGAGCAAAAATACAGAAAAGAAAATCTGTAAAATTGTGAAATATTATTACAATTTAAAATAACAGTTATCTATGTGAATATATTATAAAGTGGAATTTATTCCTGTGATCAAAGCTGAATTTTCAGCATCATTCCTCCAGTCTTCAGTGTCACATGATCTTCAGAAATCATTCTAATATGCTGATTTGCTGTTCAAGAAACATTTATGATTATTATCAATGTTCAAAACAGTTGTGCCGTGACGCATTTTTTCAGGATTCTCTGATGAACTGAAAAACAAGATTTGCAGGGACGAGCAACACTTTTGTAAGCTCATATTCACAGTCCAGATCTCTGCTGTTCATATTCAGCTTTGCACATGAAGCAGATCCTCAGGCTGTACAGTCGTGTCGTGGGCCGTGTGAGATGTTAGTCCCGCTGGCCGCGTCATAGTGCATTACGAGACGGGAAGCGCTGATGGCAAAGCGCTCTTGAGTCATTATTCTCCTGGAAAGACCTTGAACTTGGTTACTTGAGGCCCGTGAAACACATGGTAAAGCGTGGTACATTACGAGACCTCCTTGCCTGTGTACTAGTTAATGTGAGCGAGTCCTCCCGATGATAATCGTCAGATCCTCAAGTGTGTTTGAAGGCCACTTCATGCTTCATTCTGTAATTGGAGATGTTGTGGGCTTATGCAGATTTCCTGAACTGATGATCATTTCATCCTCCATATTCACACAAACAACACCTGCCTTTGTTTCCCTGAGGTTGACGCTGTGTTTCCTAATGCTGAGCACCGATCCGTGAAATGGATTGTGAAGATCAGGGTTAAATTTAAAAATAAAAAGAAACATCTGGTGTTGAGATGTTGAGTGTTTAAATAGTGTGTTGTTTGGACATAATCTCTCTCTCTTTTCCAGGCCGTCCTGAACCAGAAGTTCACTGACTGTTTTGTGCTCGTTTTCCTGGACACACAGGCAGGAAAAACTGTGAGTTCATTTTATTTTATTTTAAATAGTTTTATTTTAAGAATTGTCTTCTGATCATTAAACAGATATCGACCAATTTAAACACTACATTTCAATTATAAAACTTATATTGTATGTTATTGTATTGTATACTGTACAATACATTACACTAAGCATTTTTCTCCTAGTTCTCATTACCATCATGCTTTTTTGTTGTTGTTGTTGTTTTGTAATTATTATTCTTAAGGGTGATTCTCATTTTTGTAATGCAGTAAGTCTTACTATTTAATCTTTATATTAAAATAAAGGAGTATTGTAATATAATTGTAATAATAAATAAAAATATAATAATTTTTTTTTGTATTTATCGTTCTTTTGATTATGGGGTGAAATGTGGACTTGTTCTTGTCAGATAAGGTTCATTCATTCAGTCGTTTACTGTACATCAAACATGATCCCAGTGTAAATCTCAGCGTTTCACTGTCTTCTGCTGCCTCCAGAGTCTGAAGGTTGTTTTCAGGGAGCCGTTACCTGCGCAGACGCAGTCGAGCAGCAGTCCTCCACCGCAGCTGGTCTCCATGTACCACCATCTGGAGTCGGTCATCAACACCGCCTGCTACAACCTCTGGACGGGCCTGCTGTGAGCCTGTGTTTCTGCCAGCGGTGCATCAGACGGAGTCCAGTGTCTGATAAAGATTGAGCTTTGAGCTGCCTGTCGCTCTTAGACTGAGACTGAATGTGTCTCGCGTGTGTAATGCATGCTGTGTGGACCAGGTTGCATCCATTTAAGGAATTAAATTGCCAATATTTAGCTTAGGAAAACAGCTAAATGTGCCGCCCTGTTGATGGAGGGTGATTATCCGGGAGGGTGTATTTACTGCGTGTCAGACTCCGCTGGTTTGACAAAGCCATACTGTCCTTCTGTAGTCTAGTGTTCATTTGCGCTTTGTTTTTTTCCTCCATCTCCTCTCAGTTGTTGATGTTGTTTCTGTAGCCCGTGTGCAAAATATATATTTTTTTTTGCCCCATCATTTTGTGCAACATGATTGTCTTTACTGCCGTTTTTTCATCCCAAAAGTGCCTTTATTTTATTTTCATATGAAATTGATGGGAGCTAGTGTATTATGTTCACCTTTCAAGAAGAATCTCTTAAAGGGACAGTTCCTGCAAAAATGTAATTGTCATCATTTACTCACCCTCATGTCATAACAAACCTGTACGAGTTTCTTTCTTCTGTTGAGCACAAAAGAAGATGTTTTGAAGAATGTTGGTAACCAAACAGTTGATGGTAGCCATTGACTGGAGAAAAACATACTATTGAAGTCAATGGCTTTCTTCAAAACATCTTCTTTTGTGTTTAGCAGTTAAAAGAAACTCATATGGGTTTGGAACAACATGATAGTGAGTAAATGATGACAGAATTTCATTTTTGCGGGAACTGTCCCTTTAAATTAGTCGCATGGCCTTCACGTACCTTCAACATAAAGAGCGGGCAACAATTAGTCTTACTAACTAGCACAGCGCTGAAACGACACTGGAAAACCTTTGAGACTCATTTCACATGAAGGGGGATGATTTACCTCCTGCAATGACAGGCGCCGAAGAATGAAATTGTTTTACTGTTTGGTTTTCTCGGAGCACACTGGACATTTTTGAAAGAAAGATTTATTAAAATGTTAGAACATTAATTAGCAATTCAAATGTGTGAAAAGGTCATTTGTACATTATGTATATAGAGGCGGATTTGTAAGAAAAACGCTTAACAATAAATCTTAAATTAAAACATCTCAAGTGTTCCTCATGTGCAATGCCTTGAAAGATGGAAAAATTCATATTTCATAGCTACTGACGAGTCAAATGTTAATAAAACAACTGAAAATGGGAGTCTATTTAAGGTTTAGAAAATTACTTTCTTGTCATTTTAATACAAGAATGCTTTTTAGGAAAAAAAGTTATCTCCAGTATCTTCTGAGCCAGTCCAGACCCGCTTCTGTGGAGCCTGGACAATCATATTTACAAATATGAACTATCAAGAATGAAATTTCACTCTATACTCATTGCAGAGTTGCTGAACTATCACACTGGCTGCAGTCTGGAAATGAAGCATCTCAAAATGAGATTTAGACTCTTTATCTATACTGTTTTTGTGCAACAGTATTTCTGTTTTCATCTTGAAATTGCATTGGTCGCGAGCAGTGGACTTGTCAACGTATATCCTCATGGATGTGTGCTAATCAAAGCAATGGTGAGTATTCAAATGTTAAAAATGTGCAGTGAGTGACTCGCGCTGAGGTTTGTTTTCACAGCCGATGTAGTCCTGATAGCCCAGCTCCTCCAGAAGCTCAGCTCTCCGTCACTGTCCGGCTCGGGGCGATCTGGATGTGACCTGTGACCTGTGACCGCGCTAAAGCCGTGAGTCCATAGACAGATTTTCTTATGCAGCGCATGGATGCTTCTGGCCCAATGTAGAACAGGGCTTTTATCATTAACTCAAAGAAAAACCACCGAAACCACAAATTATTACCTGACATGAAACATATGATATGAAAATATGTATTTTTTAAAATGTAGTATTTTATTTCAGCTAGTTGCCAAGTCACCATTTCTTATTTTTAGTTGAAGTTTAAGTACTACGATAACTAAAATTAAATGAAGTTAGAAACTAAAACACAATACAACTATATAGACATGTTTAAAAATTATAATAATAAAAATGACAAAACCACAACTACAACTACAACTACAACTTTAACCAAAATAAAATCTAAAATGTAATTCAAAATATTAACAAAAATCATAGCTGTAAATCAAAATATATATATATATATGCATTGATGAATCATTCACAATAAAACCAGGAACATGTATTAAAAAGTACATTCTAATCATACTGACCTTAAGAGCATTATTATTTTAGCATTGAGATACTATTATAGTTTTTATTAATATTTTGAATGTTATTTTATAATTGTATTTTTTAATTTTAGCTAAAGTTGTAGTAATTTCGTAGTCCTTTTTAGAAGTTTTTGTTATATATATATATATATATATATTTGTCTAGATAGTTTTTTTTTAAAATACATTTTTATTTGTTTTAGTACAAGTTAAACTAAATTTTACTTAATAAATTAATTTAAATTAAAATGAGAAATGTTGCCTTGGCAGCTAGCTGAAATTAAAAGGATATATATACCCTATATACACACACTCTCTCACACACACACACACACATATATATATATATATATATATATATATATAATTTTTATAATATATAATTTTTTTTCAGTTAATGTTTATTTCAAGTAACAATTCTTTAGTTGAATTTTTAGTTTCAGTATCAGTTAACTATAATAATCCTGTTTAAGACTCCCACATTTACCTGTCGTTGGTAAGTATTTGTGTATATTCTGAGTTAAGTTGCCATCCATGATCTGCCAGTGGAAGATGTCCTACAAGAGCAGAGAGACAGAGCAGTGATGTTGTGTAATCTGTGTTGTTGTAGAGTGCGGATGATCGTCTTGGCTGTGGGTTTTATGTTCCTCAGACGATGCTGAGCAGGAGACAGAGAGCCGTTCACAAACCCACTGAAACACAGCAGCTGCCTAATGCACCGCCGGCCTCCACAAACTCCCCTCGTATCATTTATTCAGCACTAGAATCAAAGAGCGCTGAAAGTGATTTTATTATCCTGGAAAGCACAGCATGTGCAGTGCAGCCGCTCCGTAATGAGATGAGTGAAAATGACTTCACATGATGCTCATTTCTCACCGCTGCAAACACAACAGAAATGAAGGTAAAACGCAGAACACAACAGGTTGAAAGAGCAGATAACTAGATTCTTACAGAAAACATGAGTGCTTTGACTGTGTGGTCTCTGAGGTGTTTTTTAGTGGACTGTAATGTGGTTACTAGCCAAAAATAGCGGCCAAAAATGACTATTTAAACGAAATGAATGTAATATATATTTAGTTTGTTTAGTTTGCATGCACAAAACTAAATGTTGAAAACGGTCGTGCTGCTTCATAATTTTGTGGAAACATTATTTTCAGGATTCCTTGATGAATAGAAAGTTCATAAGAACAGCATTTATTTGAAATAGAAATTTTTTGCGACACTATAAATGTTATATGTGCATATACATTTTTACTTTTATATTTACTTTATTTATATATATATATATATATATATATATAATTTCTTTATTTATTTATTTTTTTTACTTTATTCTAAAAAGTGCATGTCACTATGTTTATGTTGTGTAGTCTATGTTTTAATACAGTATTCCTGGAGGAAAAAATCATAACCAAAAAATAAATAAACAAATAAAAGAATATTGTGTCTGTGGAAACAAATGGAATGTAAACAGAAATAAATGAAAATTAGAAGAATGTTGCATGAATGAGCATAAATTAATTTACTTATAAGTGAATTAATTATTAGCGATTGCTGATCAAATCAGCAGTCTTTGAGCGATTTATTAGGCTTTACTTTTTCGAACTATTACAAGATTGTATGACTGCCATGGATAGTTATTTGAATGTGTACAATGAATTAGCCAGTTGTATCAGAACAGTGTAGAGTTAAGTAGGATGGAGGGTCTGCCACTGAGAGACTTCTGAGAGCTCTGAACTAAAGCCTGAACTTCTACAGCGGCAGCGTTATAATGCAGTAACGGGGCGGAGGTCACCTTTGAGAGGACACCTGCAGCATGCTTCAGGTTCTGCACAAAGGTGTCCTCCATCTCCATGGTAACAGCGCAGCGTTCCGCCTCCACCGGCACAAGTGGATACTGGAGAGAAACATTAGCATGAATTACTCTCAGCAGAGGTAAAACATCTCGAGATCGCCTGCAAAATCGCAGCTGATGGAGAAAATGAGGTTCCCGTGGAGGACGTGAGCGTTAGATCAGACATTCAGACATCTGGGGCAGACGCAAGCCTCCGGGGAGCCTGTTTCAGCACATCTCTGACTGTTTTAGTGAGTAACAGCGTGAACCTTCATGTCTAGATGCTTAAGTTTTGTCCATGCAATGTTTCCCATCAGCTTTAGTGTGCATTGAACAGGAGACCGGTTTTATGCTTTATATAATAAAAATTAAGCTTAGAACTCTGAATATGAATCAGGGTCATGAAACACTGCATCCCTGTTACACTTGCGTTATGCATTTTGTGTCCTAACCAGTCACCAAAAAAACAAAGCAACAAGCAATTAAAGTGATCTTTACCATATGGAAGCCTTTCCATAAGGTCATTTCTTGCAATTCTGAGAATAAAAGTCATGATTACAAGATATAAACACGAAATAAAAATGCTAAGGTTTTTTTTTCTCCAATTCAGAGTTTACATCTTACAATTATGACTTTTCTCTGAATTTTTAATTTACATCTCACAATTCATTTTTTTTTGTCTGTTAATTGCGACTTTTTATCTCACAATTCAGATTTTTCTTTCAGAACTGCAAGTTTATATCACAATTTTGAGTTTGTATGTCACGATTAAAAGAAAATAGTCTAAATTGTGAGATTTAAACTCAGAATTGCAAGAAAAACGTCAGAATTGCAAGATGTAAAATTGCAAAGGACGATGGAAACAGGAGTGCTAAAATGCAACTTGTTTCCAGGTTTTGGAACAGAACAGAAATGTCAAAGCAGCATTGTACAAGTACATATAATGCATGAGCACTGTAGGGAGACCATCAATACAAAAACAAAGCCAAAACCCAGACATTTTAGGTGGTGATTTAGTGTGGTGCAACAAGTCTTACATCAGAGCATTGTATCACATGGGTTCATGCTTCCCCCGTGAGTTGAGAAAGGTCGGTTCTATTCCATTAAGC